>NW_027109251.1:126795-149137 GCF_000696795.3 Halyomorpha halys | reverse complement strand
TATATTAAATATTTCCCTTTTTTAATATTTCTATATTAAATATTTCCCTTTTTTAATATTTCTATATTAAATGTTTCCTTTTTTTCATATTTCTATATTAAATATTTCTTCGTACTCATTACATCTTTACGTAAAAGTAACTCATAATTTGACTTTTTTATCTCATAAAAAATCCAATCCCCAGTAATTAAATAAGCTTTCAGCATACCAGGAAACGTTTTGATTCAGATTGAAATTTATCCACTCTTCAAACAGTACAAACTATCTAAAGAATAATATCAAAAGGGAATAATAAAACATTTTAACCTAAACCATTGCAGAAGGTTGCCATGAAGGACATTTACCCAGTGTTTTGTAAGCTTAAATCCAAATAGCAAGCAATAATATTCACTAATTAATTAGTCTTAGCAGTGCAGATCTGGCGACTCTCTAATTAAATTACAAAGCACTTTGGATAACGGATCAAATATCTAGGGGCTTAGACCGTGGCTAATAATTGAGATTTCTGCCTCACACTCACTCTTGTTGTTCCTTTTCCCTAGTTCTCATATAATAAATTATTATATAGTTGAGTGTTGATATGGTATTATTAAATTCATGGTCTAAATTGGAGAATAAATAATCTTACAATTGCCTCGTTTTAAAAAGTCTGGAGAAATAATTTTATATGATAACCCATCAGTGTGCTTCAATATTAGTACTCTATTGAAACATTTGAAAAAAAAACTTACCTATCAAAGTGGGGTAAAATATTTTTTTAGAATTGAAATAACGTTGAAAATCGTTTTTAGCGCCTCATGAAACCATTAAATACGAATTTCTCAAAATAAATCTAAGGAAATATTTTTTGGCCAAAAATTTTCGCTTTATTAATAATTTATCTACCACTCTACATAAAACTTAGGAGTGGTTTACTGTTCACCAGAGGTTTTATAAACTGTGTTTTAAGTTTATATAATATAGTTAAACATGAAATTATGTTTTATAAACTGCAGCAAAGGGTACGAACCAGAACTAATTAAACAAATTAGAACCTGAGATATAAAATAAAACGTTTGAAAATCTTCTAGTTCTTTGCTTAAAAGAAAGAAGTATATTTTTATTTAATTTATACAATTATTATTTGTAATTATTTATAAACAATAAAAAATAATTTATTTCCTATTTAAAAAAAAACAAAAAAACTAATCAATATCTATTTTAAAGTTCAATTGACAGTTATATTATTAGAAAGACCGAAAAATGAGAAGTCAGAAAAAAAGAAAAGTTAAGAAAAATACAGTAGAGACCACAAACTAACGTACATTCCACTGATTCAGTTATCAGTACTGAGATGAAATTTTTTAAAAAAAATTATGAAAGTTATAATTTCCTTGGTTTTTACAATAACAATAAACTGAGGAGTCCTTAAACGAACATTAAGGATGGAACAAATATAGAGACAAAAAAAAAAACATACAAAATGAATAGAATAGGATAAATAATCAATGATACAATAGTAAATGATGTACTAAATTTGAAGAAATAATTGACGGTGATGAACAATGAACTGTACATTAATTTAGTTTAGGGAATAATCATAAAACTCAAGTTAGCAAATGAAGGGCAAGAAAAACACGAGTTACAAAACAAATTCAACGTAGAAAAGGGCATAGAAAGACGGTTTTGCTTGTATCAGTCCCACAGATATGTAAAATGTCGGGAAACTTGGGAGGCTGTTGTAACATCGATGATTTTTGTTACTATGAACCCTCGATATCGGCTAGTAGTTATGATTTTAAGAGACTTAGAAAATAAATTTAAATAACACACAACCACTGCATTAAATAATATAAAAGCGACTCGATTTGCAAGCAGTAGAACATATTACAGTAAATCATCAAATTGACTTAAATACAATAGAACTTAAATTACAGAAATTATAAATAGGAAAATTTGGGTGTATCATCTAGAAACAACTTTTAAATAACATTTTTGATGGCCTTTTGTTTTAATGTTGTTGATATACATTTTAGTTGATCTTTAGGGTCAATCAATATGACAACTATATTGAGGCGTGTCGTAACTTTATTGTTTGCACGGTCATAACAATTATCTATTACAGTGCTGTGATACAACTATCTCAAGGTTTTTGCCAGAACTTCAGGAATTCCAGCTATATTTGGGAATTTTCAGCGGTCAGGCTTTTTTGGAACCAATACGTTTGAATCTGGTATGCACGAAGGTTGTTTGGATTGGTGTCAAGAAGTGGCTTTTGTAGGTATATTGAAGTAACTATTCTTTTTTAGGGGGGAGGGAGGTGTTCTCATTGTCTTGCACACTTCAACATCCACTCCAAATTGAGTTAGAATATTGAACATATATGTCTAATTGGAGTTGTTGGAGAAGTAACTTTCAAGTGTCTCCACGTTTTTATTTTCTTTCTCTATCCCATTTCTCTTGTGTTTCTCAAAAATTAAGTTATAGGAAGCAAATAAGAATGCAAAATACAAACTTAAAACAACATCTAAGCTGTTCAGATATGTTATTTATTTATTTTTTAACAAGTGAATAAGTTTTTATCTTTATAATACGCTTTTCATATTAAGTCACGGCATATAGATCCATGTAAAAACTGTTTTATGAGAAAGATTTTAGATTGACTCACTCAAAACTCATTATACTGAATTGTAATTTAATTTTAAATTGCATTATACTAGCAATACTATAAGTAAAATAAATTATTTACAAACCCGAATGCATGCAGGATTCATTTTGATGTTTGATTGCTAATAAAATACATAAGTTCATATGAGGTGGGCTATAACTAAAAAAATACGAGGAACGTTCATAGTCACTATGAAATAAAATAATTTTTAAGGTTTGTTTGGCAAATCAATAAATACATTGTAAAGCTGGTAACATTAGTTCCTTCACTAAATCCCGTTAAAACTCAAATTTAAATGAGAAACCTAAAACTAAAAGTCTGTGTAGTAATATATTTCTAACAAACAGTAATAAATTACAGTGACACTGTCATGACTTTAGAATACTATGATTTATTTCCTTATTAGGAATAAATTCATCAGCCCCTCAATTCTATCAATAACATTAACAATATTGTGTTTAACGGTTTGTGGCTCGCTCTTCCTTCTATACTTGCCGTTAGAGTTCTCCAGCTAACACGAAAACAAAAAAACAAAAACATAAAGAGCATAAAATTAATATTCCAAATTTATACTTTGAGTTCATTTTACAAAAATAAATAAAACGATGAACGTATACAGAGGAATTTGACAGCAAAATAATGACCGTTTCGTGAATGTTTCATTATAAATACTTTCCTGAGATGGGTCTTATTCAATTGAAATTTCCTATCAGTCCAGTGATAATGTTTTAATAACCGATTTTTCTTTATTTCAACGAGACAAATACTTTTCATATATGAAATTTATTCATATAAGATATGTGGTTTTTATTTTTTATTCTTGATCCTTGCTACAGCTTTTGTGGGGCCTGAATCTCTTATTAGATCGTCCTTCAGCTCGCTTTGAGAAAAAAGTTCATGCCCTCTATCCTCATTCATATTAAAATCAGCCTTATACTCTGGCAAAGGTTCCCCGTCTTCTTCCTGTGAATCCCAAATTATATCACTTAAGTGTGGTGGTGAATCTAGTATTGACACCATTTTTTTTTCTCTTTTTACATGCTACATACCGAAGATTAAACAAGTTTTATTAAACTATTTCTGGATTATTTAGTTTGCTATTTATTTTTATATTAATTCATACAATCTTAATTTGCTATTACTTAATTTATTGGTTCTTGCCAGAAAGAGACACCCAGATCAAGTTTTTTTTTCGCGTATTTTTCCATACTTGACGATAAATGAATATATATTCATGTTGGAACAATTTTAGTTAAAAAAAAAAAAAAATGCAACATTGAAAACGATATTTCAGATTAAAATAGAAATTTTTTTGTTTAAATAAATTTTATCCAATTTTACTCTCAAAAAAATTTTTATTTCTTCATTGGTCCAACGTTTCGGCCATCCCCAAGGACAATCTATCACAAACAGCTTCTATTATACATCCGATCTTTAACAATTTTAAACAAATATTATTAATAAATTATCATACCTTAATACAATTTTAGAAGCACAACATTTAAAAAACACAACTTTATGCAGGCTATTCTATCCAAGTCATTAATTTCAGTTAACATATTACCCTATGAAACATTAAAACATTAGGGAATCATATAATTTTGTTAATAAGCAATTCTTAGATTATGTATAATTACCTAATTTGTCAATTATTCACATTAAATAAAAAATTTAACTATTAAATATCGATAAGAAATTCTCAGCAAATTTATGAAATTGACACTTGTCACTAGATGGTTAAAAACAGAAAAAGTAAGTCAAATAGCTTACACAAATATTTTGTGTATGCTCCCTAATCTCTGTATTTGCTTCACTTATGAGTTTTTTAAATATAATTAATAAGTTTTAAAAATTTGAATGATGAAAATTTGTTTACTATTTTAGCTCGCGTATATTTTTCTTATCTCATACTTAGGAAATTTCTGTTTTCTGTTAATAATGGTAGAGACTGTGAGCTACATATTCAGTATAGTTTTTATTTCTTTAAGCTTTTGACTTGTTTGAAAGTTATGGTTTTTACCATGTACATATGAATTTTATACTTTTAATTTGTTTTAGATGTTACTTTTCTATAATTTAACTTACGTTTTCCAATGTGAGTTAAAATAATAGGTAGTAGATTGTACAGAACATTTTGCACTAATGAAAAATATTTTCTTATTACTGGATTATAGCAAATAATTTATGGGAGATCTGATAAGATACATCCTCAAGTCTTTATTTTTCAATTACAACTTCCAACGGATTTCTTGCAATCGTGAAAATCATTAGTGCATGCTAAATGAAGTAGCAAGTACTATAGATTGGATCATTGTCTAGGAAAATTTGGAAAAGTGAGGGAATTTCTTCGAGTTACTTTGCTAGACAACCTGACGGAGGAAGATACTCGGGTAGGTTGGACCGCAACCGAAGCATTAGCACCAACAGCCGTCCTCCTTGAATAATACAGCAGGGAGTATGTGCTGTTCCTAATTCCATCCTCCTGAATTATTGAGAAGCGATTTTCTCAAATGAATTTCTCCTCCAGCCTCAATACTCTCTCGAGGCGCTCAAATAATTCATTAGAAGACTTTTATCATATTTTAAAAGGGAACTGTATAAGTAAGGCTTCAGATGGCAACTCCTTGAATGCATTATTATGAGGCCCAATAATAGTTTAAATAATATAGTTTTGAATTTGAATCCGCCTAACATACATTTAATGTATTCAAACTAAATCTTTACGAAGTTACTGACGTTTTTGCACATTATCTTATGGAATTTTATTTAAAGCAGTGGTTCTACACCCACAGCATTGAAAATTGAACCATGTGTGGTTCACACCCACACCCAACTAGAGATAAACCGGTGACTCCTCACAAAAATATTTGAAAATTAGATTGGTCAAATGTGTACTTTAAGATACTTCAATTGCTAATTTAGCTCTTATAGCATTTCAGCTGGTATTATCATGATATCGCCCGTCGGCACGTGTCTTTGCAGACCCAGCAGAAATTAATGGAGTTTGGCTACGATGTGATCCCCCACCCACCCTATTCACCAGATCTTGTCCCAACAGATTTTCACTTATTTTGGGCCATTCAAAACTCTTTTAACGAGAAACATTTTAATTCGCTCGAACTGCAAACCGCACAAAGAGGAGTTCATTGCGCGAAAATCTAAGAAATTCTGGGAGGACGGAAAAATTACCTGAAAGATGGCAATATGGGTAATATATAATTGATTAAAAATATTTACAAAAATCTGTCTTTATTGAAATCACCAGTAAAAAACGCTGTGAACTTATTTTACAACCCAATATTTCTTTCAATGACAATAAAAGAAGAGGAAGAAAAATAGATATATCCTTTTGAGTTTTATGAGAAGATTGAATATTATAAAATAATATAACACAATCTGAATTCATAGATGATCTTTGGTCTGATCTTGGCAGATGATGGCATAAGCATCTGATATTTTATGACCATTGCCTGATCTTTATATTTTTTGGTGAGTTGAATTCGGAAATAAAATCCATTTTCTTCTATTACATATAACTTTTCTTCTGAAGGTGAATTTTCTCAGAGAAAATAAAAGTTTAGAAAAAACTTAAACGATCAACTTCATTCAAATAAGTTTTCAAAAGGATTGCTCTACTACCTCAATTCGAATTTGAGTAATAAGAAAATTTATTTATAAAGGTTTAAATACATTGTAGTGTATTATATATTATTTTCAAATATAGAAAATGGATAATATTGTATTGTTATCATAAGAAAAGGAGGAAATTCATTTTCCCACTGATACCGAAACATTTGAATTTGATCAAAAAATACAAAAGCAATGATGAAAGGAATATGGTCCGGGTGCGGTAAAAAAAAAACTCAAATAGTAGAAATATACTATTTTAATGAGCCAACGTTTCGCCCCACGTTGCAGGGGTTCTTCAGGGCTATTTTGACGGCAGTCAAAACAAAAATGGATTTGAAACAAAAAATCCCATTTTTGTTTTGACTACCGTCAAAATAGCCCTGAAGAAGCCCTGCAACGTGGGGCGAAACGTTGGCTCATTAAAATAGTATATTTCTACTATTTGAGTTTTTTTTTACCGCACCCGGACCATATTCCTTTCATCTTTACACACGGTCAATCAATAATCTTCCAAAAGCAATGAAGGTTTCGAAGTTTTATTGGAAAATGTGCATAGAAATTCATTCTCTTTAGCAAGTGACATTTTTCATTTGGAGATATTTAAATATATTTTCCTCAATCCAAATATCAAGTTATTATGAAGTATCCTCAATTTTTAGACTTATGAAATAATTGAGTTTCTTAATATTCAGAGAAAATACTATTACAGTCAATAGGCTTTTCGTAGTGGGGCGATAAAATTGAGATTCACAACATAATGCGGTTTATTACTTTTTCTTGTTTATAAAACACTATACAGATATTTATAGAAACACAACTTATCCCAAACCAATAATAAGCCCTATATGAAAATAACTAAGCAAAACTATTAACATCTTAAACTTTTTGTTTGAAATCATTTAATTCTTTAATAGTACAGTAGGAATTATATATCATACCGCTGCTTTTAAAATAAAATTGAACGAGAATAAGACACATTTAGTTGTTTCTTTAATGAAATAATTATAATAATAAATAGATAATAATAGAAAGGCCATTAACAGTATGAAATTCTATAGAATATATTGTTACTTTGCTTGAATAGTATCACATGTTACAAAAACTAAATTGTTGATTTTGTTAAGAATAGGGCGTATTTCAAAGATAGTATTATATAGTATGATTAAGTCTTTAGACTGTCTTACACACTTTCCTAAAGCAATTGCTTAAGAGTTGTTACTACAGTAAAAAAGTTTTTTTTTCAGATGCGGCACTATTCTAGCAAAGCCAGAGGTATATCTACCGTTTTTCGGAATATTAAACGAATAAAGTTGATATTATTTTTAATTGTAAGCTCCCATAGTCCATGATTGGGAATTAAAACTATTTAAATGCAAATAATAATACAGAATAAGTTTTCATTTTTTTTTCGAGTTCTTTCTCAACACATATTGTGATATAAGTTTAGTTTATAATATTTATACGTTGTAGTGCTAATATGGACCCCTAATTTTTTTCACAAAACCAAAAACGAAAAAATAAATAATTTTCTACGTTTAATACATTAATTAACTTTTGACGTCTTAATTCTACTAAGCTAAATATTTCAGGTGGAAATTTCACGAAATAAGCATAATTTCGTTTGTTACTGAATATCATTAAATCATTACGATTAAATGTCCGGTTCATTAGATTAATGAAGATAATTGGATTCAGTAGGTTGTGGATAATTGATGGTCGTGTAGTTAAATTGTTTCTAGCTCTTAGAGCCCAAATAATTCCTCCTCTCAACTCATTTAAGTAGAATTACCAGCCTGAGCTTTGTGGTGCTTCTACCTTTACTGGGTTTCAATTCTAAGCCTGACTAAAGATAACATTTTTCAACATCGTTTCACCGTGTTTTGCAATTTTAATATGAATATATTGCTATGTACTGTCTCGGGACTTAGTCGGAATACCAGGATAATCGCTGAAGGCAATTATCCAAAAATGAGTTAATTAATTTATATTGAGTCCTGCAAAACTATTATTATAATTGGATTCTTTTGCTGAGGGTTATTTTGAGTTTAACAGTTACCAATTACATACCTTTATATCTATAGAGTATTGTTACCATTAATTATATAGTATAATAAGGGGTGGTATTGTGTAATACGAGTATAATAGTAAATAAACTACATAAAGAAAATGAGTATTTTTTTACAATTTATTGATGAATGATGTTATTAAAATGATTGAAATGATCCAGATAAATGCTTGCCATAAAATATGACTAATACATCATTACTAATTGCCTAATATGTACTTATAGCTGCTTATTTGATTGATTCATGCCGTGGAATGTAGTAACGTAAGTGTCGTCTTGTTCATAAGAAATGGCGTCCAGGGCCCTGTTTCATAATGAAAGCTAATAGTATTAGTTAAAAATACAAGTATAGAAACAACGTGGTAATTACACTAATACTTATATTTTTTTTATTATAGGGAGGACTATTAGTGATATTACAGGAATTAAAAAGTACTAAAGTACAAGTTACTATTGTACAAGTCAGTGTAATTGTATTAAGTCAAAGCGACAAGACTAATAGTATCAGTTTGTACTTTATTATGAAACAGGGCCCAGGTCTCATAGCGCTTCTTACGACATCGTCTGGTCAAAATGCATCTTGCCCTCACTTCTGTCTTCTTACTTCTGTACCACTACTCTGTGTTCCGTATTCTCTTTACCTCTGCCCCAATTTGATCCAAAAATGGGCGTGGCCTTTTTGGAATCCTATTTCTTATTGGGTATAAGTTACTACGCCCCCAACCCCAGCCCACTACCCCACTGTTCCTCCACCCCGTATGCCAGAGATGGCAAGGTAGGGGCATAAAAAAAAAAAAATAAAAAGTTACAACGCCCCCTAGGTGAGCGTCTCTCCTAGATCCTGAGAGGAGGTGGGAACCCACTGCTAATTACAGGGTATATCCATCTTTACCTGTTAATGGCTTCTGTCCCTTCGGTATGTGTGAAACGAGTGAAAAGCTCTGATACACAAGACCAGTGGGGTACACAAATTTTTTAGATGAATTTCAGAATGAAAACGAAAATGAAAATGTCCTGAGGATCACCACCACAGTTTTATGTTTTCAATTTTTCACAGCCAAAGTTGTGTTTTCCAGTGTGCGCTTTCCCAACATTTATTTATACGCACTTCTAAGCTGAAGGGCACTGAGTAATCGCTCTATTTAGTCGATCAAGAGCGTTTGGTGAGTATAAATGCTGGCTAGAATGTAAATAGCAAATGATGCAGATCGAGCCTATTTGGTGAAATGAGTATTCAAAATAATTTTATTCTTTTAGACCAAGAATTTCTGGATGTGTGGAGCAGTTTCAATTTCTGTAATAACTTTTAAAAAAGCGAATGAGCAAAACACATCTTTAGAGAAAACTGTCTTTCGTCACGGCTCTATCATATTCTGTGAATTCGAACGAAGGACTATGACGGTCTAAACCATTGGGTTGATAAAATAGTTCTGTTATGTATCCAATTATAGCATAAGAATATGCATTGTAAGTTTTTATGTTTGTCCTATTTCTAGGTATGTAGCGAATTTTCGATCCCACAGTTCAACCGATTTCTAGTTTGATAACTGACTACTGCCCTATAATATATATGGTCATAGGATAGCTGCTTCCTTGGTCATTTAATTTTTTTGTTTAGCTTTTCGGAGGCTTTTACATTTTCGATAAATTATTGTAAGAATGACTTATACCGTCAATAAATCAATGAACTGTATTGATTCCTTATAAAATAAAGGTACGTGTTATTTATATATTCATTAATATTTTTTGCAGATAATAATAAGAACTAGTAAGTCCAGAGGTTCAATTCTGACACTTACTAAAATTCATTTCCTAAATATATCTCTTCATAAAACACACTCAAAATTTAAATCAATAGGATCATATCTAAAAAATCCACTCCTATGTCTCAGCCTACCTGTGCTATGAATCAATGGAATGATTTTTATTTCACATAAGTGCAATTTTGTAATTTCAGTTAACTTTAATTGCTGTAAGTCACGGAAAATAAGTTAGATTATACAAACGATAATTTTAATTTTATTTTTGTTGATGGGTGTTTTTAATGTTACTTTTAGCCGAGCATACAATGTAGCGACGTCCAAATTATACGTTTTTAGTAGGAAGAAAGTCCAGGTAGCGGTCAATAAAGATATCAAACTAGTAAAAGAGAATTATTGTTAACCAACGTTTCGCCCCACTTAGCAGGGCTGTAAGAATTAAGTTCTGCTACCAACTGAAATATATGTGTTATTCTTTGAAAGTTCTGGGACAAGTTGGTTATTTGCGACAAAAAAAAAAAACCTTTCATGTCTTCTAGGGGTATCTAAAGCAATCAACAACAAAGCAATCCTGAGAAAGTTTGGATTAACGTGTATAATTTTATGGTACGAAAGACGTAAGTACAATAATCGTGATGATTATACCGTTTTGAAATAATATTTTGATTAAAAATACTGTTCAAATATATAAGAAACACTTGTAAAATTTTTAGGAATGATTTTTTTTCAGATAATTTAAAATTTTCATACTTTTTAACAGTATAATAAAAAGTTCAAATTAAAAAAAAAAATGTGAGCTTTATCTATTTCGTAGCAACTCCTTCAATCAGGTATTTTTTTCTAAAAAGTAATCACTAAATTGATGAATGGACTTTCAATAAATGCAAAATTCTTTTGTCTTCAGGACGTTTTTAGTTAAAGTCTTTGAGGTATAAACAGATGAAATTATATATTACTTTTATATATAATTATAGCTTGAAGGTAATAAAATACGAGAAATTTGTAAAGGAGTGAATCTGGACGCTGTGACGACGGGATAATAAAACAGGGACAAAAAACGCCGCGAGAATAAAAACTCTTTGAGCCCATTTTTAACCCGCAATGTAAAAAGAGTTTTTGTGGTAGTGTTTCATTGGAAAGAAAAATATTTAAATTACTTTGCTTAACAAATGTTTTTATCTAGATTGAAACTAGTTACCATGGTCCTAGAGACATCTGCAGTATCCAACAAAAAGTAAACATCAGAATAAAATTATTGGATACCAATATCTTCATAATTTAAAAATCAAGACCATAATACCAATTAGAAGGCAATTTCTAAAGATCAATTTGTAATTACAGGACATCTTTATGTTTTTTTGTTTTTTTTTGTATAGAGTACAAACTATTTTTTTCTATTGGAAGATTATTGATTGACCGTGTGTATAGATGAATGGAATATGGTCCGGGTGCGGTCAAAAAAACTCAAATAGTAGATAATTATACTATTTTATTGAGCCAACGTTTCGCCCCACGTTACTTTCTTTAACATTTCTTCTTTTCTTCTCTTATCTACCTGTTACTATTACCCTTTTCATTTACTATTTACAACCTTTAATTTTTCTTATTATATCTTACTTTTTTACATTTTATACCCCTGTTATTTTACACTTATATTTTTTCTTTTTCTTCCTTTTTGTAACTATAGTGTTTGTATCTTTTTTAGCCCTGACGAAGCTCTGAAACGTGGGGCGAAACGTTGGCTCAATAAAATAGTATAATTATCTATAAATCAAAATTATACACCGAAAACTTTAAAATAAAGTAATGTAAATAACGATTTAATTTTTAAGGTGAACGAACCATTATAAAAGATTCAGTTTATTTCAAAATTACAAATTTTTCATATCACATAGGTGTTAGAAATTAGCATTTTAATTTATCTAAATGAGATACTTCTTAATATTATCATAATTATAACTTCCAAACATAATTATAACCGTTAGAATTAAAAATAATTCATTATTTATAAAACATTATGTATGTGTGTGTGTATATATATATTACAGAGTTACAGCCTTAGTTAGGTGTTATTTCAACATCAGGTAGACTATCTAGATCAGGTAGACTAGTAGATCAAAATCGAGTAGATCAGCTGATCGAAGGTGTACATATAGGGGTAAGGAACACAATGAAAGTCAGCCTTTGAGTATCAAGCGAGTTGGTCATTACTATCTCTCTTTTCTCTTTTTCAGTCTTTGAACTCACAAACGTTTAACTTATGTATATATGAATATTCTAATGTGTCGTTGTATTTTAAATGTTTATAGCGAACTGTAAGAGTTTAGAATCCCACTAGAGCTTAAAAAACTTACAATTAAAGTTATAATTTATGATAATGATCTTAATTTTTTATAATTATTATATATATTTTCATAAGTATACTTATATTATTTTATTTTTATTATCATCTATCATTGATTATATGATTATTTCTTACTCCCTAATATCATATTTACATCTTATTTCAATATAAATAACTGTTTAATTTTTATGGTGAACGAACCGTTATAAAAGATTCAACGTTTCCAAAATAATGGAGTAAGTATTCAGGGAGTGGACTGGTGAGGACAGTGAAGAGTCTATATTTCCAGGTTATCGCATAAGGATGATTTACTCGAGGGCCGGAGGGAAAAATGGACCTTCCTTAACGGGGACGAGTGCTTTTTCACGCCGCCCTAGTCAAAAAGCTCTGGACGATAACGGATATGTTGATTTACACAAGAAAAGATCTATTTATTATTTTGGGTCATAATTAGTTAAAAACAATTATTACAAGTTATTACGAAAAACTGTTAAAATGTCATTTTTATTATGTAAGCAGGTTCAAACCTAAATATAAAATATGTTTTCCGAACTTCTATTAACCTTCAGACACAGTCTCAATAAAGTAGATATCTGACCCTTCAATATATAAGGAGAAATTAAAGAAGAAAGATAAATTTATTTCTTCACAAACCATTTAGATCTTTTTACTTACTCACAATAAATGAAAAAAAAAAGTTAGATCCTCAAAATCGAAAATATTATGGCATTAAACGTTGCAGTCAGGAGGAAGGTGGTATAACCTACCTCAAAGGGAGAGAGTGAACTTGATCTCAGGTTAATGTTGAAGTTAATATGAATCTCCACATAAAAAACTAAAACTGAAATAGAAGGCAGCCGATGATTGACTGTGCGCCATTCACGCCCCTTGAGTTTATCATAAGACCCGCCTTTTTGGCTTCACTTTTCCTAGAAGTTTACCATCTTCATTATATTCCTTTCACCAAGGTTTTATACATCTAAAACTGAATTTTGTTCCATGCCTGCGTATCGGTCTATAGTTACACTGTTATGAGCAAAAATCAATCGAACTTTAATCCAATTTAGCACAACATGAAAGATATCAATAAGTATATCAACTATTATGTTATTCATTTATTTTTACCTTTCTTATTTGATTTTCTGTTTTACGAAAACATTAGATATGGAGATGGCTAGTCATGTATGGAATATAGTTACAATTGAATAAATTGCGTAGACTATGTTGAATGGATCGAATACTTCTTTTATTAATCTTGTTTAATTTAATATCTTTACTACCGATATCCTTGAGAACGTGTTTTACATAATTTAAAAGTTAGCTATTATTATCGATAATCGCATAGATAGGGGGAAACAATGTGGGGTGAACATTAAATTTATAATAAGAATATATTTAATATGATTAGATCATTTAAATTTTCTGTTCATAAATTTTGTTCACCACCTAGTAAATATTTTAGACCTTAAATAAATTATTTTTTTAAAAAATAGGCATTAAAAAAAATTAAATGTAGTTGATCAGGAGTCCGTCACCATCGCAACATCATTATGCCCACCTAACATCGTATTAGCACGCAGTACAAGAGCGCTCCATAAGCATAGAAATTCAAATAATTTTAAAAATTATTTTCCGATATACTTATAACAGAATTTTCAGTCCTTACCTTAATACTTTACTTTGATTCTTACTAATTCACCAATTAAATTGATAAAGTAACGAATTAGGTTTTTTTTTTTCGTTTCACCTACAACTCCTTAACGGTACATCCTAGCGAAAAATTATAGTATATCGAACTAAATAAATTCTCTGTAAAATGAATACCTGCACATGTGTCGTAAATAAAAAAAAAACAACTATTTTATTTTTTTTAATTTTCTAATTTTTGTTTTTATTTATTTATTGATATTTACAACTGTATAAAAAATACAACAAGTAAATTTGATCATAATGACATAATTATATGATGCAGGGTGTAGAGAAACTACCCAGTAGTAGAACTCTAAAAACAGTTTACAATATAAGGTCACGAGGCTATCTTCTTTTCAGGCATCTCGGAGGATTGCCAGGAATAGAAGAGGAAGCAAGGTTAGAAACTAGTGGGTTTGGGTAGTTAGGGAGTTTATTATGGAAGGAATAATATCGGGTTTGGGCTAGATCGGTTACATAAGGAACATTTAGGTCTTTATGGATGGTTTTATTAGTAACAAAATAAGGAGCATTGAGGATTTTACGAAGGATTTTGGACTCTAAGGATTGGATTCGAGAGGAATTAGATGGTTTAGTTGAGCCCCATAGCTCAATTCCGTATGTCCAGACGTGCCTTATTATTGTCATGTAGATCAATATTTTGTAATGAGTTGAATGTTTAGACCGTTTGTCTAGTAAGTGTTGTTATAGCCGGAATCTGCATACAGCTTTCTGTCTTTTCAGTCTTGTGTGAGGATTCCAGGTTAGTCGTTTGTCAAGGTGTAGTCCTAGATAACGAATCTGTTCTATAGGGGTAAGAGCCACATTATTAAAGTATACTGTAGGGCAGTCGGCAGGTTTACGACGAAGAGTAAATGTGATTTGATGGGATTTATTTTTATCCTCCGATTTCGACACCATTCTTCGAGGATTGTGATATGGGACTGGAGAGTTTGGGATGCAATCAAAGGGTTATTACTAACTGTGAGCACACATGTGTTATCAGGATACGTGGCAAGTATAGTGTTAGGAGTTGTTGGGATGTCAGCTGTATAGACGGTGTAGAGTATGGGACCGAGAATACTACCTTGAGGAACACCAGCGAATTGAAAATAGAGGGATGAATAGGAACCATTCTGGTTTACTAGGAATAATTTATTAGTAAGAATGGAACGGATGATGAGAAAATATGTAGGAGGTAGGAATTTACGGAGTTTGTAAAGCAGTCCCGGGTGCCAGACTCGATCAAAAGCCTGCTCTATATCGAAAAAGACTCCTGCGCAGTACATTCCGCGCTCCAAAGAAGACGAGACAACGTCCACCACACGATGACATTGCTGGATAGTGGAGTGGGATGTTCGGAATCTAAACTGGTGATCTGGGATTATATAATTGGAATCTAGGATGGGGTATAGGCGTTTCAAAATAAGTTTTTCGAGGATTTTTCCCATGATCGGTAATAGAGAGATGGGACGGTATCTAAAAATTAAAGTTCTATATGCGAGTCTACAATCAAAAGATTAGTAGATTAGAGTACATAAATGTTTATATGTGTTTTATATTATGATTAATTTCATATGATTACCCTGAATCGGCATTACTCTACAGCAAATGAGTTGTGAAAAATGATTATTGTATCTCGAGGTTTTCAGGCAAAGTTATACAGACTAAAGTCGAGCATTTAGAAGCATAAAAAAAGTTCTACTTATTTTGGTGATAAATGTTATTTTATGTAAATTCGTAAATATAATTTTTTTCTAGCAGAAAAATTAACCCCATTTAACAGGAAGAGGATTAAAAACAAAAATAAGTGCTATTTAACTAAACAAATATGTTTAATTATAATAATTTAAAATCCGTCATTTGAAGATACAAATAAAAAAACTAGTTTTAAATTTTCATTTTTAGTATTTCCATTAGTTAGTTTAGACGATAATGGAGAGGGACGCTAAAAATATTTTAATTTTATGATCTGCTTATCAAAAGAATAATTTTAATTAACTTCACTATATAGGAGGGGTATATTTATAAATTTCGGGTAGCAATTATAAAGCTAAGTTGCTTTAAGCCTGCGGTTGTTAACTGGCTAGGGACGTTAAACACTGTGCCAAATGTCCCGGGTTTAAATCCCTGCTGGGAGCTCTAAAATTTATACTGTGTTTAGAACTGTCCTTGGATTACCGTCTAGGGTACTTTTGTTCCAAGTCTACCTTCTCCTTGAGTTCTAAGGCCCAAATAAAGTAACTAGCAGTAATTATTCTTTCTTTCTCTACAATCCTTTTATCTAGCAAAAATCAAATATAAGATACAGCAAGAGATTTAAATTATCCAATTCAATTTAAAAATTAAACTTAGCATACGGTATAGTTATATAATAAAAATTTACTTATTTTGACTGATAATATTTAAGTTTTATAGGAAAGTATTGAAATATGTTGAATGATTGAAAGACTTGATTTTTTTATGACGTAAAGAGTTACTGATGTAACAAAATAATTTATCTGTCAAAACGTCTGTCCTTGACTCATTCAAAATTATTTATAACGGTACAAAAAAAAATTAACAAATAAGAAAATATATGGATAGAGACTTGTTTTATTTTGGTTCGAAATAAATAACTTTTCCTCAACCGTTTATCAAAAGCTTATTTTTTGTCTGAAGATAAATTCAGCACATGTATACAAACTACTAAAGAGCTCCATCTGAAAAATTTTAAAACTTTTAACCGACGAATCGATTTTTCTTTTTAGTTCCTTTCTTACCTAATCACACCAATGGTGTATTCTGTGTCTTTATTTAAAATTTTTATTTTCTAGTATAATGTAAGTTAATAGTTACTGTAAAAAAGTTTACATGTGCGTCTGTTATATTCTTTTTAAAAGGGTCTCTTCAATTGTCTAATCAGATAATGAAGGTATTCGGTTAACCGTTTTTCTCAATTTGAGTTAGACATCCATATTTGCTGGTTAAGGCAAGCTTTAACTATTCTTAGCACAGGTTGATTTATGATATAGATGCATTTTCCTATGGATCTGATGTGTAAACGGAAGATGAAGCTTGATGAACATTGGTGGATGCAAAACATATTTTGTGAACTAAAACCGTTTTAAAAATCTGTTTTTTGTTTTCTCTCTACATTTTCACATATTTTTTTCCCTGAACTGTTGAGAAATTAAATTTTAATCAATAAATAAAATATTTATTAAATAAATATTCCACATTAATAACAAAGCATGTAAAAATAATAACGCTTTCAAGAAGTAAGTTTTGTGATTTGTTTAAAACTGCTATTATAGCACCTGAAAAATAAGCTCGTTAAAGCAGGACATATCGCATTATAAGCATGGTTCAGGTAATTTACTTATGACGAGTCTATCTTGTCTGGAGTCCCTCTCACCTGGTTTGCTTTTAATAATTAGGGTATGTAATGGTTTTTTCTGTTTTTTTTTTGTTGAGGGAAATAATGATGGAGATTTTGGAAAATATATCATAAGGGTAAATCTATAAATAGTAACTACGAAATTTTTTGTCATATAGTGTTCTCAACTCCTACTGCGTTCTGTCGCTAAGTAGGATTATCGTTAATACGAAGGGTTGAGTTTCTATAGAGTAAAATATAAGAAATAAAGGCTGTATAAGAAAAATAAAATTTGTTCATGTACTCAACTTACCTTTCTGTTAGAATAAATAAGCTATTCACAGGTTATAGAAAAATTTGTAGATTATGCCTAGAGAGTATGCTGATTAAAAATACTTTAATGATGAATAAGTCTCTCTCTTATCACAGGAACGATAACTAAAAGACAAGAAGTGAGAAAAAAATTTGTTGCATAATTTCACAGTAATTTAAATACATATATTTGTCTATTTATTTATATAGTTATGTGTTCGTTAGTCAATATATTCCTCTCTCGAGCTCGGCTTATATGATTTGTGAGCTATGAAGTAAGTATTTTGTTAATGTTCCACATAAAACATTAAAAAGAAAGTTATAAAATAAATATTTAAAAACCAAAAATACGCAGAATGTTCTATTCGAATTCAGCTCACGCCTCATTGTACCAGAACCAATTATTCTTTCTGAGAACCAACCAAGTTAGCACGTCTAGCTCTCGTAAAGAAAAAAATAGAAAACGCTGGAAAACTAGAAAAATAAATAATCTCTTTCTTTACAACATTATTATATACATCCTATGTATTTTGCAAAACAATATTTTCATAATGTTATATAATTCATTAAATTACTCAATAATATGTAATAGTGGTGAGTAAACGGTTGTGATCCTTAAAATTTTCAACCAAACTTAACAGTATGTTAGGATTTTTTTTCATATTTATCTTCAAATGAACTTAGGTATTTTTATTTTCATCACAAAACTTTCACTAGAGGGCAAAAATTACAAAAAATAATTTTTTATTTGTGTTTTGCTATAAAAATTTTAGACAGATTCTGGTTATGATCAACTTTATAATAACGTGCAATATAACAGTTTAACAAAATACAATAAATTGGTGTATGTATGATGCTTATATGCGATAGGGAAAGATCGAACGCGCATGGCTGTTTTCAATTTACCTGTAAATATTCCTGCATTTCTTCCTTATTTTTTTATTACTGCCAACAATTTGAATTGTTAATTATTTTAAATAGATACAATTAAAGGCACTTTAGAGGGAACATGTATGAAAATTTGACTTGTAAGCTTTGATTAACTATTTCAATAAGAATAAAACCTAACTAATTTTAAAGACTACTTGATCGTGTATTGTTGTACCGTGTTTTATCAAAATCTATAAATTGAGCCTATAAGTGATATAGCCTGTCAATGTAATCGAAATAGTTATTGTAAAGTCCCAATACCCATCTTAAATATGAAATTTCAATTTCATAATATTTTTCGTTTTTGATCGTGGCTGCTCACAACAAACATAATTTCGTGTGTCTTGATTACTTGGAGTCAGTGGACCACAAAAGGTATATTTCTGTCGAAAACTCGAATTCGAAAATTTATACGTTCCAAATATTTCCCCTTACTATATATTCCATAATAGTTATGTGAAAGTAAAAAAGAGAGGCAGAAAGAAATGATGTATTAGAGTTTAAAATTTTTCTCAGTTCGACAAATTATGCATATCAAATGAAATTGTATGCTTGACGATAAGCAATGAAATGCTGTGTTTAATGAAATATAAATGAAAACTAGAACAGTTGAATTATTAATCATTTATCAAGATAATCAATATTTGTATTGTTTGCAAGATTTGGAATATGAAAATTAGGTGTTATTCATCCTAGTAGTATGAATTACAAATATCAATGTTTTTACCAAATACATAGAAAGTTAGGTAGCAAAAAAAAGGAATAGATCCAAAATAGTGTAACAGATAAAGACAGTATTCAACAGATTGCAGTGATTTGTATAATAAATATTGCATATAGTAGCTTAGACGTTTACAAGCACACCATGAGGAATGCCGGATATGTTGCTGAGAATTTCATTTAATGATAATGAAGAGGACAAGGCTAATGGAGACATAGCGTGCGATCAGGGGAGCTGTATATTGCCACGGCACTAATCAAATGACTGTCTCGTCTTGGTTAGTTGTCTTCTTTATCACCGGGTCGGTCCATCACCGTCCACTTCTCCGCCTTCGGATGCCTCATTTCTTAATTCTACTTGGTCATAATAGCAGTTCTATTTTATAACATTACGATGCCATATTTTTTCTTTAGACCGATTATAGAGAATGGCTAACTCCTGTATAACGTTAAACCATAAATTTAACTTCAAAAATTCCACAATAATAGACATGATACAAAGCACTAAAAGCAGAAGGTTTCTGAAAGCAATTCACATAACTAAACATATTAAAGACACGATAAACTATAAAACAGGAAGATATTAAATACACATTTATATACACCGATGTAAAAAATAGATTAGCCTTATAAATATAAAAAATCAGGGAAAATATGTGAGAATAAAATTATCATAAAAAAAGTAAAAAAATCATAATTTTTAACTGCTACAAATTAATCTGCTACAAACTTGGGTAATAAGTAATCGTGATAAACCATACAAAAAGTTTTAAAAAATTAACAAAATAAGTGAAAAAAATCTCTATATTTAAATAAACAGAAAGATAAATAAAATGAAAATAACCAAACTATGTACATAAAGAAGTAAAGATAAAATAAAATAAGTAAAATTTTAAATTCATGAAATAAAAGCACTAACCTCATTTTTTTTTATTGGGCGGGTTTCATGATACTAAAGATAAATGTAAAATATTAAAGATTAAGTAAGATTTTTTTGGGTAAAATAATTGAGTATTAAGAGTGAAACTCCTCAAAACGTTTCAGAAAATGACCTCCAGTGTGTAAACTATTATATTTTCCTGAGTTTTGTTAAATTTGACTATTACTATGAGAGTTTTAGAACTTTTTTTAAAAAGTTTAAAAAAAATAATATGAAGATACATTAATAAATAAGTTTAAGAAAAAAATACGTAGACAATCCTTTAAGTAATTCTAAATAGAATTAACCAGAAGTATCACATTTACATGGCAGCACGTTAAATAATGTAGACATCTCTCTGAGTTAAAATGTAAAACTTCAAACATGCGATCGTGACCGGTGATAAGAATCGAATCAATTTATTTTTTTTCAATATCCATGTAATATTTTTATATAAACTGAGCATAATATCTCTTTGTGTCCTTAAACAATGATTACTGGCTTATTATTTGGTATTAATCACTGTTGCATAAGCTCACGAGTAACTAAAGATTGACCAATTGTTAAACGTTTATAAAATAATCATATAACTTCTTCACGTTTTATTTTTTATGATGACCTTATGTATGTTTGGAAAATGGTTCCTTAAATAGCTAACTGGCAGTTTCACCCATTAGTAATGTAGTATTAGTAAATTATTTTAGAATTTCGTAAACCTAATTAAGTGCAATTCTTATTGCCATTCTGTAAAGCAATTCAACCTTCATCAGAAATGAGCATACCCATCGAAAAGAAAGGTGATTGGTAATCTACATAGAATGAAAGCTCTAGAAGTAAACTAAAAATAATGAAAAAGGACAACATGTCCTGGAGTAAGTCTATCGTAACTTTACAGAAGTATTGACTAGACTGAGAAGTGAATACGCGAGACTCACTCATCCTTACCTCATATCAAAACACACACCTCCGAAATGCCAGTATTATAATACAAATTTTACAGTTAGCAATATTTTTCATGGGTGGCCATATTTCACTTCACACCTCAATAGTTATGGGTCAACTACGGATTTATCAAAAACCCTTATAGACGGCGAGGAAACAATAGAACTAGTATTATAATTTTTTAAATCACAAAATTTTATAACTTCAATCAGAAAAATAAATTTAAAAAAATACAAAAAAAAAAAAACATAAAGGAAAGAAACTAATGGTATCGATCACCAGCGACGTTTTACTACAGTAAACAAAAACAAATGAATAAAATTCTAAATTTGGTTCACTTTTTTTTTATATGTTGAGTTGTGGTGTATTATGAAAAATTCTTAATATTGTAGAACCTAGACCATTACTCCTATTAATAATATAGGATTTAAATTTTTTTAAAAATATCATGCCACTAAATAAGCACACTTTTTAGTTCAAATATACTGTATAAGAATCATCCGAAAAATGTCTTGTTTGAGAGGGGAAACTGTCTATTAGTTATTAATCATTTTAATGATTGGAGAAGTTTATCGGGGGGTGCGGTCAGCAAATAACAACATAAATAAACAGTACCATATTTATTTATTTTATGCCGACGTTTCGACCTGAGTTTCAAGTCTTCATCAGGGCTATAGAACAAAAGAGATAACAACATTTAGAGAAACATACAATTGAAAAGGAATAGTATACAAACAGATTTAGAATTATACAAAATATTGAATTAAATCATAAATGATAAAAAATCGATAACTGATAACTGAATAGTAAAAATAATTTAATTGTTTGATAATCGTGGAATTGGATGGTAGTAGATTGAAAACAGTGACAGATGAAATATAATATCATGTAGGTAAGAAGATATGTATAATATAAGATATGCAAGTAGTGTCTAAAAAACTGAAAAAATAAATAAATAAATTGAATCTACAAATAAGTTTCTAGCCTTTGTCTAGTAGCTCTCTCTAATGGACTTTTCAAAAAACT
>NW_027109251.1:120199-124410 GCF_000696795.3 Halyomorpha halys | reverse complement strand
AATTCAATATTTTGTATAATTCTAAATTTGTTTGTATACTATTCCTTTTCAGTTGTATGTTTCTCTAAATGTTGTTGTTATCTCTTTTGTTCTATAGCCCTGAAGACCTGAAACTCAGGTCGAAACCTCGGCATAAAATAAATAAATATGGTTTTGCTTATTTATGTTGTTCTTTGCTGACCGCACCCCCCCGACAAATTTCTCCAATCATTAATCTAAGGTCAACTATCTACACCTCATTATTAATCATTTTAAATTATCAATGATTTCCGAAATTGTTAACGTTAAATTGCTCAATTCATTTTTATTTATACTGCAAAATAGAACCATATTTAACTGGAAGATTGTTGATTGACCGTGTGTATAGATGAATGGAATATGGTCCGGGTGCGGTCAAAAAATAAAATAGTAAATGTGTATACTATTTTTACTATTTGAGTTTTATTTTTTGACCGCACCCGGACCATATTCCATTCATTAAGCATATTTTACTTCGTTTCATTCCACTTACTTGTGTTTGTCACAGAATTTTCCGTAAGGAAGAGATCGAAAAAAAAAATTGTATGTTCAGATAATTGAAACAAGATACTGTAGGTCGTAGATCATTAATTCTGTTTTTAAGGTATCTCTTATAACTAGAAAGGAGAGTTTTCCTGGCTAAGTCTTTCTTCCATTTCCAGAGGAACGTGGTGGGGAGGGGGGAGTTCAAATCATTTTCGAGATTTTAATTTGTCCCCTGAAGCATTTTTAAGACGGTTTAACAAGTCCTTTTATAAAGCTGATTGAATTACTTATCTAATGGAATTATTCTTTTCAATTTAGAGAATAATCAAGATAATGAATTTCGTAGCTTCATTTTTTATGGATCTCTATTATTCATTTTTTAATTATAATAATACAATGTTAAACAAAGAATAAACATAAATACGATGAAATATATTATTGGTTGGAAATATATTATTATACTAATCATGCTGCATATGAGATCTTGACTAGCTCCCTAACTGAATGTTTTGCCAATTTCTTTTTTTTATTTAATATGACAACCAAATTTAATGAAACTCATAAAATAAAATAAATTAATAAAGTTATTGTCTGAGCGAAACATCCATTACAAAAAAATCAACTCCCCTCCCCCGAGTAGCTACATAGTATTTTACCAGATACATATCTTATATACAGTTTCTTATAAAACCAGTATTTTCTCTTTGTGGTAATTATACCTGCCTATATTTCTAAAATTAAATGATACATTCTTTTTTTTTTTTTTTTTTTTTGATCACCGAAAAATAATACATGTAAGTGTAACCCTAACATAAAAATATTTATTTATTTTTAATTATGTAAATATTTGTATCTATTTTTAAGAACTTATAATCTTAGTTTTGTTTTATACTTTTCCTATGTTATCTATATAAACAAATTATCGTATCCTAATATCTCTACAGTTTGTAATACATAAAATATAGTTTAAAACGAAGCAAGAAAAAACAATTTGAAGCAAAAAAGTAATTTGAATATAATTACTTTTATAAATATGTTTAATGATCAAAAGAATATAATAGCAAAACATTTAGAATTATAATTCAAACATAATACTCACACACATCTTTAGTTATTATAGTAAGTACCTTTTATGATAATTATTAATTTCTACTTGGCAAATAAGCTCTTTCTTTTTGATATTAAAATTTTGCAATAATTGGCCAAACAATATGCAATTCTTCAAGGATTAAAATCAAATATAACCTCAATTAAGGTATACCTAATCCATAATGTGACATGATGACAGTTAAGAATATGTTTGTTTTTTGAGGGTATTATTAATTTTTTACCACCCGGATGTCCTGCACACCTAACTGAAATTTCAAATATAATAGTGTACTGTTTTCTTTTTTCCTTTTGACACATTATAATTGTCAATAAGATTTTAAGCCAGAAACTTCAAACAAATTTTTACGTTTACCCACATATCATCAAAAAGCTTTCTTTTGTTTTTGTGATTTACGTCCTCAGGACGCGTCGGATAAAAATGGCGAATATTAACTCGTCTTTACATCAGATTTACGAATGTTGCAAATATTAGTAACAGTAAACAGAACAGCAACTGTCAAAGGCTTTTGCCGATGTTGGCAAGCGTTGAAGTCCTCAATTTTCCTCTAAACTACGAACTGACTGCTGTTTAAATGTTTCTCTTCTACGCGTATTGAAATGTCTCAATTAAATTAACCCGACTCTGCTATACAGAGAAACTCTGGAGAAGTGTATCGGTAAACATATTATAGGCACTTAAACTCCACATTCATTAATGGTTATATACCTGTAATTTCTCAACCGTGTTTCATAGTAATTTTAGTCTTTACGATAAAATTCGTTATCAGTACATAAGTAGTCGCCAATCCTTTTGTTTTTAATACGTGCTTCCATCCTGTCTCTATCGGCAAATACACAAAATTATACACGAACTGTACATATATTAGCTACATGAAATATGATATCCTAAAAAAATGAGCAGAATTTAATCGGCTCCACAGGGAGTACTTTATTCTTACTCCATAAATGAAAATTAACGATAATTTTAAAATTAAATTATAATAGTAAATAAACTGAACTATAGTATTTTTCCCAAGTCGGTATTAAAGTTCACGGGGGAACTAATTCGCTTATAATTTCGACCAACCGTCGTATCTCTGCTGTGCAGCTGCTCTTCAGTTTAGGATCGCCAGATTTGACCGAGTACCCGTTGTATAAAATAATTCTGCTGAATGGTTCCTAATACCAATTTTGGTCCCTTTAGCACACATTTTATTCTCCTCGGCTAACTAAGTTAGTCGAAAGTATTATTCATACACATTTAGTCATCCTCGACTAGTATTTGTGGCGATTTGGAGTAAGTATAGTAGAAAATTGGATAGTCGTCCTCCACTGGTCAGATTAAAGAGTAACGAACTATTGCAAAGGTGTTGATACGGGTAATGAGCGAAAAAACCGGGAGTTGGTTTAAATAAAGAAGAAATGTGGTTGGGGCCCTTATTATGTAATTATCTCTGGAAATGTTTCGGTATTAAAAGTATTTAGTTAAAGATTGATAATACAAACAAAAATAAATAAATAAGGCGTTTAGAAAATGTAACTATTTATTTATGCTCACAAAAACTGATTGAACTGATTCTAAGCAATCAGTACGAATCTTCTACATTGAAACGCTGTTATTTCCTCTTCGTTTCCAATATTAAAACGATGGTTTGATTTCAGGTATCAGCGCCATCATCCGGTTTTTTGGACCACGCCATTAGCATGAGACCAGATTACCATCAGGCCATCATCGACACTGTCAAGTACTACGGCTGGAGGAGAATCATTTACCTCTACGATTCACATGACGGTGAGTTTAGAAATAACAGTATAGTTACAGTTAGGGAGAGAGTAGTCTAAAATGTTTTAAATATGTTAATTTAGCGATGTAGCTTATTCCGTTCTCAACATTTCCCCGTAGTCTCAAATGACAATTCTAGTAAATTGAAAAATATGTATAAAAGTTAAATCTAAAAATATAGACAATTATGTCCTTTACTGTGTAATTTACTTAGTAGGTATAGTCATCCTTCACATGACATTTCAGCATTTGTTTTCTTTGAAGAATACTAATAAATCTGGAATAAAAAAAAATTACAATATTTACCTTCATGTTTTATAAAAACTTTACATGTTTATTTGGTAGAGAAGAGATTAATAACTGCGAAAAAAAAAGAATGTGAAATACACGGTGTGCAAATACAACGCGAATGCTTTGCTTAGACATTGGATTTTTTTTTCATTTATCGATATATTTCAATGAAAAAGTCCTAATTTTTTTTTAAAGCAATGTATTGAAAACAGAAATCGGACTGCAATAACAAAAAAAAACATTGTGAATTTATTTCATAACTGCTAATAAACTGGAATCCAATATAAGACATAGAAAATTTGCAGTCTTTTTAACAATGGAAATAATAATATCAACTTCTTTTTTTTTACATGGGCGATGTAATTATATTCATCCTTTTATAGTTTTTTGCATTCAAATATTAAAAAAAAAACAAAAAGAATATCAGTTCTTGTAACTAAGACATTTTTAACACGATGTAAAATTAAGTAAATATCTTACTTAAATATTTTTTCTTCAAAAATATTGATGAGTGAAAAACAAAAAAAAAATATATATATATATA
>NW_027109251.1:114278-120114 GCF_000696795.3 Halyomorpha halys | reverse complement strand
ATATTCATCGTCCTATAAGCTCATCATGTTTTTCTCCATTTTCGAACAGTTACCAAATTTGAACTAAACAAAATTAAATAAATCAAGTAAGATTTTTACTATCAATAAATCTTCCATAATAAATATTTCGTATTTTTAACTCATGTTATATAGGAGATATTTGATCTTAAACATGAAAAGATTTAGTAGGGATAATGCTTATTATACTTGAGGTACTATTAAGTACCTTCCCACCACGAATGGGATAAGCATTTAACATTGTATGAATATTTAACATAAAAATGATTATTTTAGATTTTTTTTTTTTTATTCCCAGATTTTACTTGAGGTAAATTTCAATGATATGAAGAGCAGGAATAAATCAATTTTATGTATAACAAGTTTTTCTTTAATATTTATATTCCTTTGAAATTTAATTTGATTGATGTTTCTAAGTCAGGTAGATTTTGAATGAACGACGAATCCTCTTTCATTTACAATGATTAGTCTGAAAAAACCGAATATGAATGGCTGTCATTTATAAACGGTTAAAGAAAAAAATGTTTCACCAACTTTGTTTATCTCAGTAAATTTGGAGGAATCAACCAACAAAATATGTTAGGAAAATGGTGGAGAAAACTGATTTTGGACCACTAGGTATAGGTTAATCCGATAGTGAAAATGCGAAAAAAAAATTAACAGGGCAACTAAATAAAATATTTTATTAAATACCACTATCACCTGTTTTTAAATTGTACGTGAGGAGGAGACTTATGGTTATTAAATCGAGCAATATTTAAAAAGTCGCATAATTGAAAAATCTTGTGAAAATAACCCTCTCAGTATTTTTTTTACCACAATTTTAAGCAAACAATATACATACACCTACCATAAAAACATATGTAAACAATAGGATTGAGATCATTTTGTTGCCTGAAGGAAATTTTAATGTTGATGGTAGCGGATCATGTGCGCGGGCGCATTGTGCCACTCCATCTCGGTATTTAGGTAGCCTTACTTATCTTACCTTTAAAACAGACATTTATAGTATATTGGTCGATGTACAGCATGTCACAATCTCACAAGTGTAGATCAAATACCAAAAAATATTAGTTATTTATTATTATTATCGAATTATTTAAATCCAGCAATATTTAAATTGCGCCTTAAAAACGGTATGAAACCCTCCACTCCCGCCCTCCATGGTAGCCTTACTTATCTGACTTCTCAAATAGACAATTATGGCGGGTAGGTTGGTCGATGTACTATATGTCACAATCTCACAAGAGGAGATCAAAACATAAAAAAGGCAATCCTTCCCCGCCGATGAAAATGAAGGAACGGAATGAACAAGGATTGCTCGGAGTTCCTAAGGAGTAGAAACAAAGATAAGTTATATTTATTACCTGCAATTTTACAATTTCAAAGATATATTATTTCCAAAATTAGATTTGTACGTTTGTTTCTTGCCTTCTTCTCAGACCCTATGGACGAATATTATTTTTTCTATATTTTATTTAGTAACTATTTCTTATACATACCTCTTTAACGACCCTTACCAGGTTTTATTTCTTTACTTTTCTGTTATTTTTCATAAATCTCCGTACTCCGCTTGATAATTTGGCAAATATGTATTAAGTAAGTGCTGTTACTAGACCAACGGTTGTGCTAGGAGTTGATTTGGTCAGAATCACGCTCGACCACATTTGTTACCCAATTGAGGGTACCCACTTTATGTGGTTGGTTAGACCCTAGAGGACTGACTCACAGCTACAGAGAAACATAAAATAATTATCAGTCTCAGATTGAATTAAATTAAACATTTTAATTTGTGTAAATAACGAGATTCAGCCACTGACATAATTTCTGTGTACATCATTGTATTATATCTTTAAAATAAAGCTATATTTTTTAAAAAATATTTACCTTTAATTATCATTTCATGCAACTTAAATGCATAAACTTTGATATTTATTGGAGTGAAGTGTAATTAAATGGCCATACTCAACTATTCAATATTAATAAAAGAGTATTAGTACATTTTAATTTCATTAATATATGAGGGGATTTACTACTATTTATTAAATTCTTTTCATTGATGCCGTTTTCCAAATTTATGACGTAATTCCGTCGTTATTATTACTTGTTTCATAAAATAAATAAATAAAATAACAGGGAAAAAATGGAAATTCCTTGTTAAGTGAATTAATAATTAATTTAGCCCTAATGGGGGCTACTTTGTGAAAACTTCATTATATTAGATTAAAAAAAAGAAAAATCACTCTTAAAATTTTCTTCTTACACAAAGTAAAGATGCGTAGTAAAGCAATAAAAATGTAATTGCGAGTCATATTTTCTTATCTGTGTGTATCTAAGGACTGTTACAAAAATAAATATATATTTTACATTTGCCCATTTTCAAATCGAGTGATTATTAATTTAAGCTTATTTTTTTTTTAATCTAAATTATTTCTTATCAATACATTTACAAATTTATATATACATCTTGTGCATATAATTTCTATTATGTACTAATTATACTATTGAGGTATTGATAGTTGACCGTAGATTAACATGTGGAGAAGATGGTCGGGGGGGGGGGGGGGTGCGGTCAGCAAGTAGATCAGTTAATCCAGAACTATTGCCCTAACTCCCTGATGAAGATCTGAAATTCAGGTCGAAACGTCTGCACGAATAAATCATTTTTTTTATTCCAGTTAATAATCGGCCATCTTCTCGACATAATTATATTATTTATTACATCAATATTTATTATTATTATTAATTTATATTTTATCTTGATCAATTTTTCATTACGTTAATGTTAATGTAACATTTATGTAGCCCAAAATATTTCTATCACACATGGTTTATTTTAACAAAACAAGGAAATAGTTTAAACAAATGTATTTTCGTTGTTTAAAAAAAATGCTTTGAGTGTATATTTTTCAGTTTTTTTTTCGAAATTTCTTCACTGATTCGTTGCATTCTAAACCTGTCCAAGCCATTTTAAATATTTAATTTCGCTTCCTCACTACCAAAGGTAGAGAAGATTTGTATTCGTGGAAAAATAAAAGAAAATTATGTCCTCAGAATCGAAATTGTATCTTAGCATTACACGTTTGATACAAAGCCACAAACATGGTGTCGGTATGTCCTCAAATTTGTGTTCGGGTATACTCGGAACTATAATCGAACGATTGCATTTGGTTGAACTTTTTAGGAATTATTTGAGCAGGTAACTAGTTGGTTACAGGTCAATTTCATCAGATTTAATTTAATGCTTCTGCTTACGCATGTATAAACATATCTTCTACAACACTGCTATATATGAATAACGGTTAGTCATATTTAGTCCGCATTCGACGTAAGGAATTTAGCAGATAAATATGCTAAGTCAAGTTCTCTACCTTCCTTAACTAAGGTAACGAGTATGTTAAGAAACCTGTAGCGAAACTATGTTCCGGCCTGGACGAGTTGACTTTAATTTCGTAACTGCCCCACGGAATAAAAACGCAAATAACTTCTCCTTATGTGTCTTTTTTAGCTGAGGAAGTTAAGCCACTACCTCGGGGTCGTTTTTTATTTCTCCCGCAAAATGAAAACTTGACTCCCACTATGGTTGGAATATATTGGGTACCTCATGATAACCCCGCTTATGTCAGAATCGACCAGGAAAATGGTCATAAAAAATAAATAAAAAACTCCTTATGCCAGAAATGATACATTTGGTGGTAAAAAAAAAAAAATAATCTCTGTTAAAATAAAATTCCATGCCATGACCAGTTTCCACCAGTAAATAAATCGGCAATTGAAAGACAATCTATTCTCTCACACACGTAATTATTTCTATAGGCAAGCCATACTTATCATGCAAAATAAAGATCATCTATGTATGATCATATTATTTTATTATCAGAATAGTGTAGCCGTGAAAAATAATACATTATACACTACTGATGATATTTTTTCTATATTAATATCTATTAAGGTTGACTCATAAGCTACCTTACCAAATATTAACAATTTATTCTATTATCATTTAAATATAAATGTTCCTAACATGTGTGTTTTAGTTATCCCAGTAAAAGAAAATTTTTTTTTGAATGATTGGACGATGGCCTCAATCAACATAACACTGTCCTCCAAAAAATACTATAAAATCTTATGGTTTGCTTTTAAATCGAATATACTTCAATTACTCATTGCTAATAGAGAGTGTTTTTCAAAAACTAATTTTATCGTTACTAACATTCTTTCGAAAAATAAATCATTTAGAGAGGGTAATTCAAAAAGACTTTTAAATAGGGAAGGAACCCTTATGTTGAACAATATGGGCGGTCTGAAAGGGAAAAAAAAAACTGCAAAGCCATGTATGAAAGAAAGGAGAAAGAAGGACTCAACCATTTATCGAGAGGGCGCCATGACAGGACCGTTTATCTCAATCAGAAGCCGGCCCAACATTAATCCTATTCTCAATAACAGAGTATTGTGACAAATGTCCCTTGTTCCTCCTCTCCTTGTTCCTCAATCCTCCCTCCTTCTGCTCCTCATTGCATAACAAAATATACCTCTTTATTTTTTACATAGTTTTTTAAAAGTTCAGTAGTTGATTGGAATTCTGGGATATCGATAGAAAAAGCTAAAAATATCATGGCTCATTCAAGAAAAATGTTTATTTCAAATTCATTTAATTATATTCATAAAATGTCATGGGAATTTTGAAAAATGCAGTAGACCACAGTCAGTAGCTCAGTTAAATTATCTCAATTACATTAGAAAGTTATTTATTAACTGTAAATTCTTGAAGGAACACTGTCTGGTTGGAGATGGATTGAAGATGTCCGGGGCGTGGCACCGGGAGAGGAGTAGGAGCCAATCAACGGCTACTTTCTATTTCAGTTTAGATTTAAATGGCGCGACATAACAAAAAGAATCAAGATCCTCGAAATCTTAAACAAACGATCCCAATATCAAATAAAACTAAGAAAGTGACTACAAATCGAAATGCGCATGTGCGATAAAACGCCGATTTAAGAAATGAAACCAGAACACAAGAAAACCTCATAAATGATCTCTATATCCAAGAAAATTACTTAAGTAAGTATTTATCGAAATTGGTATACGATTGTGATTAATGTGATCGAAAAATTAAAAAAAAAATCCTACTGAGAAGAATTTCACAATTTTAAATCTAATTAGATTACTAAATCAGTAATGTTCATACTTCCATCCCTCCCAAAAATTATAATTATATTACTAACCATCTAAAAAAAATAAGTAAGAATATTTTTTTTAATTTAATATCAGTTGAAATTACCACTTAATAAATATTATCTGATAAAAAAAAAAAGTTCTAGTGGATATATCGAAAACATTTGAAAATTAATTAAAATTAACATATCTTTTTTGATATTATAAAATTTGTTTTTTTAATAATTAATTTAAGTCAGACATTTTAAATTGAGATAATTACAATTCAATTAAAAAAAGTAGCTTTTTCCATTTCAAGCAAAAAGTTTAGATTGATAGCGAAAATGAAAGATTGAAATGAAATCGGTTACTTTTTAGTTTGATATGTCACATTTATACTGACAATACAAATCATATTAACAATATCAGCACTGATTTATATTATGATAGCATTCAAAGTTTAATATGAGTAAACTATTGTTTCTCTTTGACATGAAAATTAGAACTGTATTTTTTCTATAAATTTAAGCTTTCCTCTACTATTTCCTTTTTAAAATTTAATCACAGAAATTCATTATATAGGAGAGAAATCCTTTATTCGGCAATGATACCCAAAAACATCGGGTTGCTATAACGCACAACATACTTATTAATCCATGATTGT
>NW_027109251.1:109035-114228 GCF_000696795.3 Halyomorpha halys | reverse complement strand
TACCACATATTAAAAAAAGATAAAAACAATTTTGTTTTTCAACTTTTTCTTTTTTAAAAGAAGAATCAACTATAACCTAAATTCAATGCATTTCAAATATTATTCTCCCCTCCTTCTTCCTTTCAAACCAAGTTATATTACATTTTCTTTATTCATTCATTCTTTTTTTTTTATTCCCCTATCTATGATATTCTCTGAATTCCTCTCCGTCATACCTCACTTCTCCAGTGACCTGCAATCAATTCGTTACACAAATGCAATTCAAATAGAAAGAAGTTATCAATGAATAGAAATATAGAAATAAATCAAAACTAAAACATCCACAGCAGTAAAACATTTTAAAAAAAGGAAGAAATAAATTTAAAAAAGAAATAATAAATAATTTTTTTAAAAACATATAAATAAGTTAAAAAACATACGAAAAATTCCTTTTCTATTTATATATTCAACTGACCATTGTACGAATCGTGGACTTAAGAACACAGATATTGAATTTTTTTTTTTATATTAATAATAATGACTCTACCATAGATAAAGTAGGCACACTTAGATTGGTGAATAGCACTCAAGGTCGAAATAGTTTTGAATGATAATCGATACATTCGAATAAAATAAGTTGTTAACTTTAGAATAACCATGTATAGGAATGTGCCTACCATTGAAAAAAATTTATTTCCAGAATCAATGTGCCAAACCATATGGGTGATTTTTGTTATTGATTTTCCTTTCGATAACGTTTAAATTTTCAACCCGAGTTCAAGGCTTTGATCAATACTTCTTAGCTTTTTGTTTTAATTAGAAAGTTTGAGCTCCCGAATGTTTTCCACCGGCAATGAACCGATTCTAAGAAACCATTGAGGGCAAACCGTTCATTAAATTTCAGAGAACTGGACCGAGAAGGCAAAGTGAAACATATTGATAGAGGGAAGAAATGGAGGTGGCATAGATACGGCGGTAGAGATGAAACAAAAGGAACAGTTATCGGCCTCATCCAAGATTCATGGACCGCCATCATGGATTATTCATTGGCACAGGCTAATTAACGGCTACAAAAGAAAGGTCCAAGTAAAGTTCTCATTAATAACGGATTCTTTTATTACTTTCTTTGTCTGTATAGTCCAAATCTTTTCTTTCCAATTGTCTTCAGAATTCGAGATTTAACCTTGGGCGTTGAGTGGTTTCATTATTGGTCCTGATTTCTCTGATGTTGCCTCGGTGGGATTCACTTATCATCCCAACTTCTTTTTGAGATGACAGGAATGCAAATAATTCAAAAAAGGAAAAAAATATGTGACATTTTTAAGGATTCTAAAATAATGATGAAATAAATTGCATCCCCTTCCCCTACCCTGTAAAACTTACCTCAACATTCAGCTGTATTGGATTTACATCTAAAAATCATTACCATGGGTCTTATTTCATGTCTTCCTTGTACCTTTTCCTAGTTTTACATTCACTACCATAGTGACTTCACATTTTTAAAAGTATTTTTCATTTGTTGATATTTATTTAAGTAAATAATTATTATTTTATAATGTTATTTAATACAAGATGTACTTTATTGTTTTCGCTATGTGTTTCTTAGCAAATTCATTCTCATGATATTTCTTTCCATATTTCTTTCTGATTTAATTTGATTGATTTTTTTTTCATTCCTATCCAACTCTTACTGGAATTTATTTTTAAGTAATCAGTGTTGCATATTATTCATAATTATTTTATTACATGGAATCATATCTATGTTTTTAAATCACTTTCTTTTAATTATAAAGTGTTTAAAACTGCACGTTTATTAGCAATGGTGTATTTTTTTTTCATACTACTAAAAAATAGTTAAATGTGTGTCCAGCTATAAAGAAAAAATAAAGAAGTTCCTGGCTAGTACATGGGTCCATAGTACATAGTACCATTTCTTCACTAGTCCTTTATTTTTTTAACTGTACTTTTGAACTCAGACTTTAATTTATTTTTTAAATACTTGTTGCAAATTTTCCACATTATTTTTGTTTTTTTCTTCATTCAATTACAAGGTATAATAACTATGCCTTTTCTACATATTCCTTTTTATTGTTAAATATAATAATTCAATTCACTTACAGGTAATAGTATGTTTTTCTATCCATTCTATAACTACATTCCATTACTGAAAAAAAGGTAAATGAAATAAATAAAATACAATTTAAAAGAAAAAAATTTAAATATGAGGGTCGGAATCACTTCATCAATATTTCATTTTTTTTTATCGGATTATTTTTATTTTTTGAAAACTGCTTTTTCTGTAAATTATCTTTTTTATGTATATGCCTAATGAGTACTTACTTAACTGTACTTGAAGGGCTATCTATGTAATGGTTATAAAATCATGAAAACGTTTCTTTTTGACAGAATCCATTTATTTGATCAAAGGTAAGAAGGATTTTCCTCATTCCTGAAAAGTTTGAAGAAATGTCTGTTATTACCTTTTTTGATAGCTCTGCATTTAAATATTGACGATTCGTCGTTTGAGAAAAATTTGCAAAAAAAAAAAAAAACCGTAGTTGAAACGTCAGTAAATTTAGGAAGAGGTTTTAGTATGGGCAAGCGAAAACAGTTGATGAAATGTATACTAAATTATGTCAACACTTACTCTCAACTTTGAGCGAAACCGTCCCAAACAGTTTTAAAATCGAAGTGCGCCAAGGAACTTATGTTAGTGCATGAATAAGCGAACATAGTGGTTAAAAAGCGCTAAGGTTTATACTGAACTACGTAATTTTCAACTTTTCTCTACCATTAGGCCTAACCTTGTCTACCAACCTACTGAATCCCAGAAAAGTTCATCAAAATTGGATTAAAGGTTCCATGGATTATACCCGAACACAAACCTAACTACAGACTAACAAAGAGATAGGGAATCCATTTTTCGCTTTAGGCTTAAAGAGCAAAATTTCCTGCCTGTGCTAGTGGGTCAGCAAAAATAATTGGAAAATAATATACATTAAATACCGCTAGAAATAATTAAATTTCTAAGTCAAAGAGTAGTAAACTGTTCCATTGATATGAATAAAAACTTTTAGATGGAATAAGGTCAGAAACATATGGAATATTTGGGTCATGATCCATTGTTAGTTACACAAAATGGACTATTGAGTAGTACATATAACTTTGGACTGAAAGGATTTGATAAATTTAATAATCGAAAGTTTAACTGTTTCCTACAGTTAAAGCCCATAGGTCAATATTAGTTTTCAGTATGGTCTTGTGAATTCATCCCTTGTTGTCTATTCATATATGAGATCTTCTGTTCATTTGGCATTGTATATATTTGAGATTCTTCATAAAATTGGGTATATCGCAGGTTAAGCCCTTCTGTTTTAAGTCTAGTTCCATCTCAGTCTCCTGTGTAGTAGGGGTCCATGGTATGGAGTTAAACAGGATTTCCACAGTACAAATGAGTTTGATTCAGCAATTATAGTACCAACACACCTACTGAAGCGCCATTAAATAATTTCAAAGGAATAATCGAATACATCTACGAATATCTACTGTAATAAAATTACAAATGAAGATCTATGATTCTGATTAGGGATATAGAACCTTAAAAGTTTTCTTTGCCCCGAGAACTCGAAAGGTACGGTTAGGAACATTCAATCCTTTAGACTGGTGGTATACAGTTAATTGGATTTCGAGTATAGAAAACAAATTTTCGTGTTATGTGCTCGAAGGCTTCTGCTAGTCTTAAATATTCATCAAATCAACAGGGCTTATCTTTAAGTAAAAATCATCTATTATTAAGAGCGAAGACCGTTTTGAAGAATTCAATGTTCTGGGTGAAATCCAAAATAATATAAAAGGTTTTTTTCGAGATTCAGCAATGGGTAGAATATATTGCGGAAAGATATTTTCTAAACTTTTTGAAAGGAGTTAGTAGGGAACAAACAAGTGACGTCAATTTTTTCTGGTTTAATTAAAAATGAATAATCCTTGAGTGTTTCTACATCAGGGAAAGCAGGGGTTTTACGAAAAAAGCAATTGTATAGGAAGGCGAGGAATATATCTTTTGAATTTAAAAGTTGTTGAGAAACCTGCAGAGGTAGGAGATTATATTCGGAGGATTTTCGGGTTTATAACTTCTTTGTAAGGAATTTTATTACAGGGAGCTTGGCGCCTCTAAGAAGTAAGAAGGATACAGGTATGCAGGTATGGTTCAGAGAGAAATCTCTCGAAAAAGCTGTTTGGGCGGGTTGGATTTCAGTATGGAAAACCAAATATGATAGGCAAACAAGTTCTTCAACTTTGTTCTCACCCGGCAGCCCTGAGATCATCTTTAGGTTGGAGGGGATGGGATATTCCTGAGGGCGTATCTTAAGATTTTGTTATCAATTTCCAACGATGTAGAAATTGGGAAATTTGTAGCGTTGTAGTGCGCAGGAGTAAGTGTACAAGTAGGTATACATAATAGTTGAGCAATACAAGTGTAACAAAATACAATTGAACTTATAACAAAGCGGATCTAGGAGATAAAAGGGTATAATAAAATAATAAACGAAATTTCGGTTTATTTTTTTCTTTTATTTAAAACACTATTTCTTCATATTTGTATATATTCGTCTAAATATATATCACTAAGATAGTCTTAGACAGTTGGACTTGGATATTCCTGAGCTTGTAGAATCTAACCAAAGCGCGTTAACAGGCTTCAAAGTAGCCCGTCTAAAGGTCAAGAATAACCTCTCCTCCCGTTGCATTATTACTCGACATGAGAATCTCACGAATCCCTCAAAATAAAGTTTATTCGTCTTATTTATATTGACTAAGATGAACTATTTTTCTAATGTTTTATTTACCTGCGAAACCTATTCTTCGTTTACAGTTTTACTTCATTCCTTTAGGAACTTGTGAAACTCGAAACGTCCCTCCTTATTCTTTTAGGAATTATCCAGGCAACTAAGTTAATTTCTGATTTATAAAACTCTAGATATGCCGAATCTATTAAATGAAATTGTTCTTAGATTATTCTAGTTATTTTTAATAAACTTTTTATAATACTGATGTGTAAGAAGTATTTGAATTAAATTAGATTGTAGACTATTCCAGACAAAATTGGGTGTTTTGTAAATGCTAAACAGCAAATAAAAAGTGAACCAAAACAACCTGAGCATAAACAAAAATATTTTACTGCTGAGCAATTACCCAATCTTTTCCCAATATATA
>NW_027109251.1:76639-108965 GCF_000696795.3 Halyomorpha halys | reverse complement strand
TATATCTTCCTATTCATCCTAACATGATCAATTTGAATTTCCAAAGACAAATTAACACAGGATGAACAAAAAAAAATACTTGTCACTAAACAGAAACAGACAGACTTATTATAAAGTTATTGTGGTTCTTTACTTAAAACAAGCACCTCAGAGACTCTAATTTCAAAGACATCCTCGGACTAAGTATTGTAGATATGAGAGACTACATAATAAACTCACTTTATTGGATTTTTTTTTTTTAATTCTTTTTCAAGTCCTCCATTCCCACCACAGAGTGGGGATGTCAAGATTCATAACTCGGTGCCACTACGAAATAATATTGGACTGACCCCGGTGAGATTGGAACCCATATTCTTTTGAATCAAGCAAACAAGGACTCTCCGCCAATGTTCTCAGCTATCACGTCATCCCGAAACAAACTTATATATCACCAATTAAAAACCATAAAACCAAGATCACCTCAAATCGAAATATTGATCATACAAAGTTCCTCATTATTGTCAAATTTTAGTCTGCGTTAGTTACCTAAAGTATTAAGGAAAAACTGGTTTCGGTAGTAGAATGTAGTTACATAAAGGTGATGCCAGAAAGAGTGACCTTCGAATGACACTCCTTTGCATCGCTATTTTTGCCGATCACAAAAACCGATCTTACCCTAACAACTTTCATCGAAGCTGGAAGTTACTAAAAAGGAGTGACGAAGGGAGACTGTAACGGCCTCTAATGGTTTTAGTAGCTGTGGAAAACACGATTAGGAAAATGGCGTTATTATACAGAAAAGTTTGGGTAATTGCCCAGCAGAACGGGCCAACGTATACTGTGATATTCGGCAGTTACAACGCTATAGAGAAGCAATTAAATATAAAAATGTCAAAAACATGATAAGGAAACTCCAACTTGTTTTTACCTTTTATAGTCTTTATCAGAACTTCGCAGAGGGTAGCTCAATTATATTTTATTTTTATAACTGCTAACCCTTGTAATACAATTTCCTTTTGAAACGCTTTTGTAATAAAATTTTCGGCCCATTTAAAAAAAATTACAAGATAAGATATTATCTGTACGTTAACATTTAAAGTGGGAACGATTTTCAAGTTTCATATTGTGTATTCAACCGTAATATCAATCAGATTAAAGAGGTATTTGACATAAATCAAAGAGGTATTTGAATACATTTATTTATCGGTAGAGATGATCTGGTATGTATAATAATAATTTTTTTTAGGATGTATTTTTTATAAGCTCTTAATTTTCCGACATCATTGAAACTTCTGGAATTAGGAATTCACCTTAATTAATAAAACCTAATATATTAATTCCATATTCATGAAATAATAAAAAAAACCTATAATAAATGGAAAATACCTTTAGTTTTGAACGTGAAAAATTTTAATTAAGACGGATATATTTTTTTTAATCTTCGAAACATTATCAAATGGTTAGATCTAACAAGAATAATATTCGATGTTGCATAAGAGGAAGGGATCAAAAACCAATATGAAGATTTCATTCAAAAGTTGACTAATCCAAACATGAAAAATTATTATTTAAAAATTATTTTGGGTGCTTCTCATAATAAGTTAAATTTCTATTGAAAGTGTTGTGCAACTACTTGACAGGAGAAAAATGTAATTTTGAAATAATATGCTTTTGATGTGGAATTTTAATTTTCTAAAACAATCTTCATTTTTTATATGTTTAATGCTATCAAGTTAACAGAAACCTCCTAACATTAAGATTAGTATGACGTAATATGTTGTTCTTCTATTAATTACTAAGTTCAATTTGTCTTATTTAAGTTTGCTTAGTTGCATAGTTTATGTTTATATTCACTTACATGAACTTAGTTAATTACCTGAATAATACTAGTGCCTTGTTCAATTAAATTAGAGACTGGAAGTTGATCTAATGTTAGAAGTGCAACGTGCATTGCAAACAATGATGTAAAGTGTAAATGCTATAACCTTAAGTTGGAGTCCTAAACTGTTGGCAGTAAAGCTCACGTTCTCAGGAAATAGAAGCGGCTTTACAGATCTTTATGATGACACCAGAGAACTTTTTTATTTGTTTTAAACTATCAATCAACCTGGAAAAGTTTATGAGGTGAATTACAATGATCTGAATTCATGAATAGAAAACTTGATATTAGATTCATCGGAACATAACTAATTAAAATTTGATCTAATGATGTAATAAAGTTAGAATAATATTTAAATTTAATAAAATTATAAACTTTTAATAAGAGAGACGAAACTCATAAATTTGAAGACGAACCAAATAAATTAATAAAATTAACACGTATGAATGTTGAGCACTAAGCATTTAGGTTGAATCCAATGCGTTGTATTTTTTATTTACGATATAAAAATCTTAAAACTCAAAAGAAATGTATTAGGACCTTAATATTGATTAGTCTGTCATATCTAGTAGAAACTATTACCATGTTGGACATCTTAGATAGAGACAACTGGCTTTGAATATGGGAGACAGTCAAAAAACAACAAAATATTCAAAATGAATGATCTAATACCAAACAACGAGGCAACAAACCTTGTAAGAGATAGAGAAAAAAAAACTGAATCAGTTTGATCTTATAATAAGAGAATATTGGGCTGTGAAGTTTAAGAATACACAAAATATAAAAGCAAAAACGGATAAATAAATAGAGGAAGATATAATGTGATGTGGTTTAGGAGGAAAACATGTAATGAAGTATCGGTGGCTGATTTCGAAGGCAGGTTAGAAAACTATAAAATATTTCTGTTAATGAAACCTCCTGGTTTGGTGGAAATTTTTTTTTTAATTATAGTTATTGCATAAATTTCAAAGTAACTATAATTATTTATTAATTATGAGAGATAGTTGACCGTGGATGATCAAAGAGGAGAAGATGGTTGGGGGTGCAGTCAATGATAAACACAAATAAGTTGGATTAACCTATTTTTAATGCCAACGTTTCGGCTAGAGTTTCTAGCCTTCTTCAGGGCTGTTCGCTGGAAAATCAAACGCCTAATGATATAATTATTATTATTATTATATTATTATTATCCAATATGATTATTTATTTTAAATAAGAACAAAATAATTTTTAAAAGTAATATTTTAATCAAATTAATGTTAATAAACTATTTTTAATCTACATATATATTTAATAACAGGTAATTTACAGGTATTAATTTTTAATAAAATAACTTGTCCCCTAAAATCACAAAAAATGTTCTTAGTTTGGCAGCTAAAATCACTACTAAACGAAGGTTGGTTTTATCACTTTTATCAAATTTGAATTCATAATCTTTGCACCCATCGTTGTGGCGACGAGGTTGGATTTATAAACAACGAAGATAATTGTATAATTAAATTTAGAAAATCTTCCAATTTTTAATTGCTGTTCATTTATTAAATTTAAGACTCAATTTATAAGTGTAATTAATGATGACAAAGGTTGAAACAAATGGACGTTAAATGTACTAATTATACAAATAATACCAATACAATTATACTTTACCTAGTCATTTCCATTTAAATAATAATGATCCATAATGATTCTAAATTTATTCTCTATTATTTTTTCTTTCCGACTAGCTTTTGTGAATGGATTAACAGTGAAAGTGTTAAAAGAAGTAGTTCAAAGTTCTCTGTTTTTATTTCATTATGTTCCATGATCACAATGATTTTTCATTTTGGAGATGTATTTAAAAATAAATTGAAATATTTTTTTTTTAAATCTTAATACAATAAAAACTTTTATTTTGGTATATCTTGCTCTGGGACAGCCATGACAATGAGAACTGAAGAGATGGAGTCTGGTAAAACATTGGATCATAATTAATTAATTTCATCAAATAATAAATGTTTCCTAAAGTCGTAATATAATAAAAATAACTACACAGTGATTCTTACAAAATATTTATTCAAGAGGGATTGAAAACTGAACGTTTTTTCTGAATCATTTATATTACTCTATATAGTCCAGAGTTCAATCGATAACGTTGTTTTATCTTGCACAAAACCATAACTAAAACATTATTATTCTGAATATTAAACCACTCACTATTCAAGAGATGAAATATTCCTCTTTTTCTTTAACGTAAACGTCCTATCGTTTGTCGGGAAGACATTTTCCATAAAACCAGGAGTGCGGAGGATGACATTGTGGGAAATATTGGAAAAGCGGTGGGTTATTACAAAGCCATGGAGGGAGTATATATATGCATGTAGAGAGGACAGCGCTGGCCGAGTGCACCTGAGAGATTTATTGCCTAGGGCAGCCGATTCTCTCCCGCAATTTTTCCACAGGGGCCGTCATAATGAAAAGGGCATTATTTTTAATATTCCTGGGACTGGGGCCCTATATCTCCTCCCTAGACATATTACCTCCTAGGGGCTTTCTTCTTTACAGGCGAGCATTTTTCATAGCCGCCGTTCGACTCTGTGAAAAACCGTAGGGAGTTTCCAGCCAACGACAGAAAATAGATGAATAAATGATGGCCGCCGCTGGCTGAGTAAAAAATACAGTAACTTGTTCTATCTAGCGGCTATCTTCACAGGGCAGTTAAAACTTTTTACGATCTTGTTCGGATTTGATCCGCGATAAGGGTTTTATTTTGCTATCCAACTAGCATAGGAAAAAATCTACTTTTTTTTCTAGTATGCAATCTTTTGAGTTGTATTTTTATACCATGTTATACGTACGTAGGTGGTGCAAGAAATATTAAGTGAAGCCTAAAAATTAGAATAGTAATAAGGATTGCCTTGGAGGATTGTGATATGGGATTAGAAAGTTTAAGGTGCAATTAAAGGTATTAACTACGAGCACACATACCATTTAAATATAAATATTTTTTATTGCAATTAAACTAAACACTGATATTCCTTACTTATCTGACTTTTTAAACAGACAATCATAGCGAGTAGGTTGGTCGATGCACAACATGTCACGATCTCACAAGAGGAGGTCATAACAAAAAAAAATGCAATCCTTCCCCGCCCCACTAAGACCCCCACGGTGCATGATCTCCTCTTGTGAGATTGTGACATGTCGTACGTCGACAAATCTACCCGCTATATTTGTCTGTTTGAAAAGTCAGATTTATTATACCAATGCAAAATTTAGCTAGATGCTAATGAATAATAAATATTTTTTTTCCTCGTTGTAATTTCATTTCATAAGATAAGATTATAATTCCAAGTAGTAAAAAAGTAATAAATTATATGAATATGTTTAAAAACAATGTTTAGTTAAACGGATCTGGGAAAAGTAAAGGAGTCTTTATGTTAAAAATCCTGAGACTAAGTTGATTTAGAATGCATGACTATTGATTGGAAATAATTCAACATTTTATTCTTTAGAAAATTTACTTTTTTTATAGTTTCCAATTATTTGAGCTTTTTTCTATTTTCTACCTTATGAAGAACGTATAAAGAACGGTACTTCCATGTTTCTTAATTTATTCCCTTATTTGTGATTAAGAGCTTTTTTAATCAGGCGCTTTGCAGAATTAAAAAAATATAATCTAAGCATGAGGGCTTGGGAACATCCAAGATTTTGTAGAGTTAATTAGAAAGACGTCTAACTTCATATCCAAATTGTACAATATTTTAAAGAAATACAAACTTTAGGACACTTGTGAATTGTCAAATAATGGTGTTTCATCCATAATGTTACGGCATAGGGCATCAACATTTTAAATAAATAAACCATATTATTAATTACAACCCATTAAAAAACTAATTAATTTTTTTGCAAGAGGTAAGTATTATGATAACTGAGTGATTAGATGCTATAAAATTACATTATCTGAATTTTATGGCTTACTTCATATTAAATACAACCATCGTCCTATCTTTATTGGTTATCTCGTATAATCTTTTCTGGAAGGAAAGAAAATTCTACCTTCTCTACTGTTAATATACTTTCATATCGCTTTTATGGGGCCGTGAGATAGCCTCTTATGATAAAAAGTAACTTGATTGTAAGCTTAAATATAAAAGAACATAAAAGTGAATCATAAATATCAAGTTAAATACTTTCCAAACTTCCCTCTCACTAGGATAACGTTGCCTAAGCAACATACGATTTCGGGCAAGATATCAAATAACTAATATATTACATGGAAATTTATTGTATTAATCAAAAGCAATTCCTTCTACGAACGTTATTTCAATGAACTAAATAGTTTGAAATCCCAATATACAATTCAATTCTCCGAATCATCCTGATTGCCGATCGCTGAAAATAGCAGGTAATCAATAAATACATTTATATACTAGCAACTGTTTGGTGCATTGTGGTTTAGAGTTGATAATCAGATTACCTTGGTATTCTGATATAATACCGCTTTGTATTATGAATATAATATATTCATGATATAGAAATTAAAATAAATTTTAACTAAAATGGTGTTTCATTTTTATTTCATATTTAAATTTTCTTATTCAATATCTTATTTAATTTCAGTCGAAATACTTCATACTACGGATTTAATAGTGGGTAAACAAATATACCAAAATTTTAAAATTTACATTCTTTTTCAAATTATAATCTCTACATTTACTTTTCATTTTGTATACATTGAATCTTGTACTTATCCGTCACAAAAACTATATCCCACACAATGGATAAGCATTTTTATATAAAATAAAACAAAAAATAAAAATTTTGCCAACATATGATAGGAAAAAAAATTAATATGCGAAGCACTACAATTTATGAATGGTTCAGAGTTTTAGTACTTTGTAAGGAAGTACTGTTTCTTGAAAGGTGTGCAAGGAGGAGGTTTGTTCTTGTCCACGCTCATCCACCAGATTTTTCCCCCATTTAAAAGTATACACTTTATGAAGGTAGAACCTAGAGGGCTTCCCGAACCCACAGGGCTGACTCACAGTTTCACTTAAACAGAAAATTATCTGTCAGAGCCGGGTTTGAACCCAGATCCTTGGAAATAGTACCACAACGCTTAAGCAAGAGTTAATATAACTTTAGGGAATATTAAGGTAATGTTCTTGTTTCAACTTGCAGTTGTCTTGGGATACGAACTCCCGATAAATCGTTACTTAACATACGATTATTATGTTTGGACAATGAAATTTTGTTAGAGTTGAATTCAGTAAAACTGATGATGTTACTTGTATTTTATGATATTTTCAACAATCCAAGTGATTTAGTGATTTTATTTGGAACTTCGGGAGTTTCAAAAGTACGCTTAACAGATTTCCGATAAATTTTTAGTAGTATTTGCCTTTAATAGTATTTTATTATTTTTTTTACTAAATAATTAAAGAAATCTGCTGCGGAATCAAAGAGGAGCTGGATTTTAGCTATAAAATGCAGCGAAATTAATTCAAGGCCTATCCGAATTAATGGGGGACCCGATTCCACCGAAAGATTGTGGACGAAGAGGATAGTGAAAAATCGAAAGGTCAAATAGATGGAGATATAAACAAGTGTAATGGTGTAATCAATATTAAAGCCCTGGCACGCTTCCAGTTGGCCTTGGCCAGGGGCAGTTTATCTCGGCCCCTCCCATAGGCCCCATAGGCTGCTAACTTGCCCGAGTTTAGCCAACTCTTAAAGAGATTACACCCTCTGATAGCCTAGTGTCCTCTGCTAAATTATGGATCTAGAATAGGCTGACCTGCATATCTCCCATCCCATATACCTTCTTTTATCTATTTACAGTCTGTTGGATCTGCCCTCGTCCCTCAGCATCTACCTGCGTCTAGCCCACCCTGTCGGTTGTACGGAACGGGACAGTCAAACGGTTCGGAAAATAGCTAGGGCGGAATTAATTGGCTGAACGATCAGTCCTTTTTCGATAAAAAGAACAAAAAAAAGGCTCTATTTACCTGAATCAACATAAAATCCTCAAAACACAAACTGTTTGAGGTTTGTTAATGAACATAAAAGTGGTTATTGAAAGTTTTCAATTTAGGAAATAATTTAATAAAAGAAATTATTGGGACAAAGGCAATTAGCCGGCATTAATGAATTTTAAGGAAAAAAAAGGAATGAAAGACAGAATAAGGAATCCTTGAGAATGACCTAAGAGGTCGAAACGTCGGATGTTAAAAAAGAATAAAGTTGAGAGAAAAGAGATCAAAATTGTTTTAAAAAGAAAAGTATTAAGTTTTTCCCTTGACAACCGTTGAAAAAGGATGCCAGAAGGGTCGTTCATGAGTAGGGTTTCAAGAGATGAATCATGCCTGAAGTTACAGAACCCAAGATTATGTGTTACACACCCGTCATTTAGCTCATTGTTAGTTATTGTACTCCATTGCATATTAGATATCTGAGTGAGTCAAGTTCGAGAAAAGTGTTTTAATGATTTTTTAAAAATTTATTTATTGACAATGACAACTATATTTACATAAACAAACATCTTGTAAAATGACGTAAGTCCTGTATCATGGTTTGAAGGGAAACTACTAGATAGAACTCTATAACATTAATACATTAAGTTTCTTCTCAGGTCCCTCACAGTACAGTCAGGAATTGGCGAGGAAGCAAGGTTAGAAACTATGGGGTTTAAGTGACAAGGGCTTTTTTTATGGAAGGATTGATATCTGGTGCGGGCTAGGTCAGTTCCATATAGAGGTTAGAAACTATGGGGTTTAAGTGATTTGAGATTTTATAATTGAAGGATTGATATCTGGTTCGGGCTAGGTCGGTTTCATATAGAACATTAAGGTCCTTATGGATGATTTAAATTGTGACAAAGTAAGGAGTTAAGAATTTTACTAATGTAATATGTATGCATAGGCAAACATCACCTCGCTCTGGATTGCCTCATATTACATTTTTTAAAAAAAAGGATTTTACGAAGTATTTTGGATTATAAAAATTAGATACAAGAGGAATTCGAAGGTTTAGTGGAGCCCCAAAGCTTAACTCCGTATGTCCAGACAGGCCTTTTAATAGAAATTAAATTGAAAAATATGCTTTTGTATGCTTATTGTTTTTTTTTCTTCAAGCGTTTTATTCTATTGTACATTTTTTTAATATGGAATATAATAAACTTTGAAAAAAAAATGATTGTCGGAGCGAAATCGGTGTGAAATAACAAAACTCCATTGGTATAATTTTTAAAATATCACTATTTCACCACATATCGATAACAGTCCTACAAAACCCACAATATAGAATAGCTGTTACAAAGCATTTATCTATCTCCTCACATTTAGTCAAGTGAGAGAAATGAGTTAATAATGTAGAATATTTTGATAAGACCTGCAACTGCATCTTGATTGGGGCTGCCTCAAAACTCGAAATTTCTACGCATCTTCCGTTTACGGTATTTTTTATAACATGAGCATTGTTACGGGAATTATCTTACTCAGTAATAGGAAGAAGACTTAACAGACCGTTATTACTAACATCCCATTTGCACCTTATATTAGTATTAGCAAGATGCAGTATAACTGAATATATTATAGCTTTGTAAGATGTTGAAGAACTGCGATAACGGTACGAGAAATTTACTCTAATTAATGCGTTACCGATTAGCTAAGATTTATTTGAAGAGAAATTATTCAAATAATGAAGACTTATATCCAATATTTAGATGCAAATTATAATATTGAAACCAATATTTCTTTTTAAGTTCGCAACTGAGAGGAATAAATTGATTTGAATTTCTTATCGAATAATGAATTAGCACCCGTTGAATATTAAACGGGCTATCTTGAGCTCTAATATCGGAATAATGTTTAATAAAGATATCTTTTATATGATTCAGTGATAAATATCAATCTGAGCTTAGTTTTCATATTTTCTATTTGCTCTTTTATGTACTCGTTAAGAAAATATCTCAGAAAAATTTACCCACAGTTATATTAAATATATATATTGAGTTTTTTCTTTTGTCATAGTTACGGGGGAAAAGCTATACAATATTTTTTTGTTTAATTATTTTTTAAAATTAAATATATAAAATATATATTCTTGTGGCTCTTATACAAAAGTTATGAAAAAAAATATTGAATGTTATGAATATGTATTAAAATAAATAAATTAATATAATACTATTCAAGCAAGTAAAAGGTATTCTAAGAGTTCTATATAATAATAAAATAAAAGAAAAAACAAAATTCAATTAATAATTATATCAGTGTAATAAAAACTTTCTTTTTTTTTCTTTTGCTATGAATACCTTCAAAATATTGAATAATCATAAACATAATGTATTAAAAACAATAGAAAATATAAACGTGTACATGAAATAAAATATACCACTATTACTCCTCATAACAGTAAATGCTTAAAGAACTTGGAAAAAGCATTTACTGTTACATCAGGAAGTAGATAGTGGGACATTTTTTTCTAGTTGTTATAGTATATTGTGAATCCTAGATGTACAAAAGTCAATAGCCACTGAACTAAATAAACATTCACCTAGAAGTTTTGTCATATGTATTCTAAGAGGTGGGTCAAACTAACCCGGGTTGTGAATATATAGCAACTTTTAAATCATAGGTTAAAAATCAAAACTGAATAGTTCCCCCCAAAACCTAGATTAATAATTTGATAATATTAAAATATATGTAGTTTTTTTTTTTTTAATTTCATTTATGTAATATTTCACACATAAACTCAAAGCTTCCCCCCCCCCAAAGGGAAGCTAATTAAAACCATTCTTAAGGCTGTAAATATTTTTTAATATATTCAAATTTATTGAAAATAAATAAATTACCGACAACAGAGTATTAATAAATTGATAAATAGAAATAAAAAGGTCGACATGTAATTTAAAATTAAACCTAAAGAAATATCCTTATATTTTTCTAAATCATATCAAATAAACATATTTATCCATATAAATGCTAATTTAATTCATAAGCTCATATAATTGAATGTATAAACGAAAATTGGTATTTTTTTATTAATTGAAATTCTATATCAAATAAATTGGTTTGTTTCATTTTTTTTTCAAATATCAAATATCATTCCCCAATTGAAGATGAGGATGAGATGCACCCGTAGTGGTTTTTCAAAAGTGAATATATTGACTTTTGATAGAAAACTCCTCATATAGACTTACACACACGTATATTTATAATTATGTAGGCAATTATTGTTCTCTTACTAAGTGCCACCAGCCGTGCTAATGCGTTGAAAGTGTGATTCTGTATGCAAACGACACTCCCTTCAGACGGATAGAATACATAATAGTGGTATTGCTCCTGACTGGGATATGCATTTGAGCTCATGATACAAATATTATCTAAACCTGTTTATATACTAAATCGATCTCTGCATATTTAATTAACAAAGCATTATTTGTTTCTTGTAAAATAGAATTTAGTCGCTCTGAATATCTCGGAAACTATATGGTATAGAAAAATAAATTAATTTAACCACTTTGATAGATAATTGAATGCACTTTAATTTTGTTAATAATAAAATCTTTATCAAATAGCTTAGTTTTCAAAACATAAAAAAAAAATTGATGTATATGTTTTTCTCCTAATTTTAAGGACATTATGTTCTGGTGGTGATAATGTCACTACATAATTTCTACTTATTTATTTTCTAAATGAACTAAAACAGATTACTTACATTTATGAGAAATCAAATCACGAACGTCGAATCAAATCAAATTGACCCACTTCTCAAAAATTCATTATTAACATTTAAGTTTTCGTAACTGTGGAGGATTTACTTGGCAATAAATTTTAGTTAATCTCTTTCCATCTACTCTTAGGCCTCCTAGGTCTTGTTCGAGGGGCGATTTCACTGAATAGCGGAATGACACAGGACTTCAGCCTATCAAAGAATTTGGAGGGAGTTCTTGGTGGATGTGCTGTTTTTGGCCCTCTTCAATGGGGTGCCTCGGTCAATCTAGTGGAGTTCGGAGTTCAAGCAGCTGTGCAGCTTTTGGAGCGTGGTCTTGTAGAAGTGCGGCAGAAGGGGTGCTCCATAAAGCGTTGTAGGTCTAATGATGGCCTTATATATTTGCAGTCGCAGCCTAAGAGAGTTTCAGAGACTAAAGTAGGTGGTATAGCCGGTAAGTCTTCATGCGGGCCAGTTTGAGTCTCTCTCGAACGTGACTGGAGATGGTGAAGTGTATATCCATTATGAGGCCCAGGTTGAGGATAGAGGTAGAGATTCGCTGATCAACATTTTCGACTTTGGAGGAGTAGCCTCTTTCCTTTCTGGAACGAGATCACGATGGGGTTCGTTTTGCCTGGGTTCACCCTAACCCCGATATGATTAATAGCATCAGTGTTTAAGTACCTGGTTTATTACATTAAATTATACTAAAATTAAAGAAATTTTAATCAAAAAGCCTTGAGTTTCTTAGTTCCCGAAAAACAAAACCAGTTTCCGGTGAATTTTTTTTTCTTAAATTTCACCCATGTACAAAGACAAAATGCATCTTATCTTCATAGCATCCAAATTTATACTCAACGCTCTTTACATAGCACATTGGCATACTCGATATTGTCAGTGCTATCTCTATCCCTTTAATTTTTATGAACAATTGCATACCGAGAATAATCATTAAACTGAGAAAGCAATACTGCAGTAGCCTCTAGTTGATCCGCGTTGGAGTTTTTTGTAATTTGGAATTAGAGCAATTAACTACAAAATAAGAAGCAGGTATACAATAAACTTGAACTAGCTATCAATAACTTACTTCAGTGTAAACATTGGTTTAACCCTAGCAGCACCAAGGTAGTATTCATTACGGCCTACTCCAAGGGGGAGCTCGCCGAGCCCTACACTTCCCAAGACGACCTCCACAAGCCCTCACTTGATTTTAACTCTTATATCATTAATTTTCCTTTTATGGTAAACTTACTCTTTTGAAATATAATAATTTCTTCTTACTTCTGTAAATAAGATGGTAGAATAAGGATTATTTTAAAAAAAAAAATAAGGACCTAAGATTTCTATATGCTTTATTATGAAAATGTTTTAATTTGGAATTAAAAAAAGAATAAGAATACATGATACAACAAAAACCTAGGGTCGCTGAAACTTTAATTATTTTCAATTTCATGAATATTTTAAAACAAAAAAAAAATTCTATTGTCTGAACTTAAGTATAAGAATAAAATGTTTATGTTTACAAATGCTCATCACTAGATTCAGCAGGTTCACATGTGTCAACTCTTTTCAGAACAACTAAAAAACCAAAGAAACATATCAGTCCGAAAATATTTTTAAGTAAAAAAAACTGAGGAAATCAGGCCAGTAGTGAGAGTATGGGCGAGCTGGTGCACTTCCGTGAGCAGCCAATCAGAAGCCAGCATTTTGATGAACCACAAGTCCCTTCCCTGCACCAAGGGGGGGGGCTCCACCCGCCCTCATCTCATTTTTCTAACACAAATAATTTTTCGTACTCTTCCTCCTTATCAAATATTTTTCAAATCAATTCCAACATGTTGGTAGATAAATTTTAGGCAAATAGATTTTTTTCCTTGTCTGTGAAAAATTTTTTGAGCAGTATTAAAAAAAATCGGAAGGGAGGGCTCGGCGAGCCCCCCCCCCCCCTTGGTGCTGCTAGGGTTAAAGCAGTATTAAGCCTGAAACAAAAAGAAATAGCAATTAAAAAATACTGACACATATACATGGAAGACACTTCTCTTTGAAATTAATTAGCAAAGCATAGAATCATAAAGGTCTTCAGTAAGTAGAAAAAATATATTTTAAGAAGATATAGGAGAAGATGTAAATAATGTAGCATATTGAAACCATCGTTAATTCTTAACTTTTTTCTGATTCTAGTAGTTGGATAGTTAATTTATTTAACTACAACTAAATTCCCATTGTGTATGAAGTTATTACCTTATTAGGCACCTATTCAACGCCTGATTTTCTGTAACGACATGTTTTCAGACCTTAAAAAAGCTATGAAGAAAAACCCAATATGATTTCCAAAGTCATTTCCGAACGTTCTGTTTTTCGTTGGGTGGGAAAAACCCACTCCAAATAAGAGGGGTGTAAACAAAAGGGAACAGCGTGCGGTCTCGAACACACAAAGGCACCAATAACGATCGCTCGCTCAAAATATTCCCTGCCTGTGTACCCCGTTCTGGTCTACCTCTGCCACAGCTGTAGCTACTCGGAACAGTCAGGCAAAATGTCAGTGAACCATACAAATTTTTTTTTTTAAACTCAGACCGGGACTATGTCGTCCTGTCCTAGGTATGAAATGAAATTTGATATCAACTTTTTATTTTTTTTTTTTTGATATGTCATTATTTATCAGGATTACATTAACATTCTGTAATTAGGTACGCTTCGAAAAGAAAATTATTGTTAGGATATACAATATTCCACAACTATTCGCCTTTAAAAAACGATTCGATTCCCTATACCGATGTAACCATGGTGATGATTTAGTCGAAATTCGTAATCCTGAACGAAAATCTAAACATATATTTAAAATCAGTATCCTCGAATTAATAATTGACAGTTCCTTTTATAGAAACACATTAATTAATGTTCAATAAATCATTTTATTAAAGTATAAACATACGACGAACCATAGAGGTCTAAGTCCTCGCGCGATTTATTAGGAAATACATCGCGCGTTTCTTAACGTGGTTTTTAGTAGGGTGGGTTCGTCATTCCCATACCTATTTTTGTGAGTGCCATCCATTGGCTAACGGGCCTCACAAATGCCCGGGGGAGGTCGTGAATGAGTTTTGTATTATTTTACGCTTGAAAAAAGCCCGGTTGGGACTGGCGCGTTTTCGCGCTGCTACCGCTGCCCCCTAATAACTATACAATAATTTAATGAGCATTAATTATCATGTTTATATAATAGGGGTCGTAACTTATATCTTCAAATACATTCATTTCAAATTTATCATTTACAGGACACAATCCTCTTTTTTTCTTTCACTTTCATGTACATGGAACATATAGTAAAGGATAATATCTCGATCTTGAAAAATGTCGGATTCGAGTTTTTGACGGAAATATATGTTTTGAGGTCTCTTGATTCTAAAAAACCTAGTCTGTGCATGTCTGTGAACAGCCTAGCTCAAAATCAAAAAATTAATTATATCTTTTTGAAAAAATATATTCATTTCACATTGTCAGCAATATTAAATAATAGATAAATACAAAATATTTGATAATTCATTCATTCCCACCTCGAGAAACACTAAAATATGAATATTAATAGCTTCAGAAAACAAATTTTGTTGATAATTTTTGCCTTCCCTAGTCTTAAGGTTTTATTAATATATTTTTTCATATCAATAAAATAGCGATAACATCAGCAATTTACACAAATGTTCGGCGGTGTTAGAAAGTTGTGTGATACCCGTACCTCACCAGATTTTATGATGGAATTTATTTAAAAATTTTAAATATATTAAAAATATTAAGTTCGACTCACTGACAGGCATGGATTATATCTTTTTGGACTTATTTTGTATTGTACTAATATTTTTAATTTTTCTTTTCGTTACATTTTACAATTATTTTTTTTCTTAATTTTAACTTGTATTATTATTTGTCCTTTGATCCTAGCAATATTTAGTATTAAAGAAAATGTTGCATTTAATAAGTACTTACAAAATTTGTTATGTGGGGGTTTCAGAGATGATTCAGCTTTTAATTCAATACATTCTGAAAAGAAATAAACCACAAGACTGCCAAATGGCCTTCCATTAGTGGATCCCAAAATTGATGTCGCGGTACCCTCGGGCACCCAAAAAATGTTTGTATTTTATTGTGATTATCTCGGCAGTAAATTCCACAAAATGAGATGTTAAAATAAATAATAAATAAATCGATAATAACATCATTTTTGTAAAATACCAAACTTCAAATTTTATAAGTAAATTTTTCGTTCAAGTTTTGCTTGATTACTAAATCATTACTCAGCAAAGAATATTCACATTTTTTTCCATCTTTTGAGATGAATTTTCGTTTAAAATCGATACTTGAATATTGTCCATTATTTGAGAATCACCCATAAATTAAGGAAAGATTACAATTCCGTCTCAATACATTTTTTTCAGTGTTCCCTCCTATTTGTTTAGAAGAATTTTTAAATTATGAATCATGTAAAACCTGACAGTAATTACTAACTGGGTCGGTAATTAGAGAGAGAAGGTTATTAGATCCCGGGGTTGCGATGAAGAAGCCACACGAAGCGGATTGTCCGATAGTAGATTAAGAAAGGAGCTAAATGTGAGGTCAGCTCGGCAAACTTCTAGATTGGCTCCAACTGTTCTTGCTTCTTGAAAAGGAAAAATCCTCACGAACGGTAATCGATAGGATGTGGGCCTTAATTATCCTCGTTTATCAAACTTTCATCCCTCAGGATTAGCTGTGTGCTCTTCTTCCTTTTTTTTTATTTATCTTAGGCCCTTCTTATTCCCGTCTTCTTAGCGACCTCTCTTCCTATCGTCGGCAGTTTTAATTTAAGCCGACTTTTTTCCCAGTCAATATCACGTTCCAATAGTTCCAAATCCGGGTTTAGATTCAGAATAACAGTGAAGAAGATAAAAAGGTAAAGGGGGCTCTTCAGATTTGAGCTGAGATAAACATCTTCGTTTGGGATAAAACCCTCAATAGAGCTTTGCCGTTATTTGTGACCGAGGGGGGATATTTATATTTATCCAGATAGATGTGCTTTACTAATCTTAAGACCTCTAATTTGTTTTTGAACTGGAATCTGGAAAATATAACAGTTAAAAACAGTTTATTAAATCAAGCACCAGGTTTTATAAAAGAAATTAGAAGAATATGCTGCAAATTACTTACAAAAATGTAAAAAATTACGAACTTACGAAATGACATTAGCAAATTTTTTATTTAATCGATAATAACTATAATATAGTAAATTACAAAAACAACGGAATCCCTTCATAAAAAATATGATTATTATTTATAAAGTTAACAATTTATTTTATAAATTAATATAATAAAAATATAATTTATAATATTAATGATTAAGCATATCTTAAAAAGTTACTATAAATAACTTTGTTATGATTATTCATTTTTTTAATGTTTATTTAATTACTTCACTTATCAAAAAAGATTACTTGGAAAAAGAACCATTTTTAAAGTACATTCTTCAGTAAGTACATGTATAAATATATTCAGTAGATATATGTTATAAATTTATATTATATTACATAGGTATGTATGCTATTAAAGTATATTTATGAAATAAGAACAAACACAACACTTTTAAGAAGAGTATAACAGGTATGGAAAAGTATAATTCACATGGTATGGAACACTGTTTTTAGATAAAAAAAAACTATAATTTATACAGATTATAATTTAGATAACCTATTACATTGTTGACTGTAAACCACATGATTTAACTAATTCGCATAAATTATTACTGTAACATTAGATCACTTTATCTAAAATATTTAAATTAATATATTATTTTTTCAACCAAATACTTTAAATACGATGTTAACTAGTTACGAAAATAGCTCACATATAGAAGTCGGCTTATATAAATTTTCAAAGTTATAATAATATGATAAATATTCAATAAGCCATGCAAATAAAAAAATTTTATTTAATTTTTTAATAAAATAAAAATCAATTAAATAAACATGTAATTTGGGGAAACCAGTATAGCTAAAGAATAAACAACTTTCAGTATAGCTTCTTCACTATTTCTCTAACTTCATTTATTCCCTTTTCTTTTTTTTTTTTAAATTACTTTTTGCAGGAGATTATGTTTTTTCTAAATACATTTCTATTGGCTACTTAATAACCTATATTTTTTGCAATGTGAAACCTATAGATGTGTATTTTGAGAATGAAAATCTGCGAAACCAGAATGTGAAACTTCTACGAAATTGGTTTTTAGTATTAATACCCAACTTTGCGCTTGATAAAGCTATGTCAAGGAAAATATGTATCTATGTATTTGAAAGCGAAAGTAATTAATTTGCTAGAATATATAGCTCGTAGATTGTTATGACGCTAATCCTCAACTATTCTCCAAATTTAAGTCAATTCGAACCGTCCATTTTTGGTGAAATATATGCAAACTACTTATAAATACATATATTACTAACGATTTATCATTGTTTTCTTTACTTATCTTTCGTTTTTTTTTTATTTATCCGCTACTTTCCTTTAATTAAATAAATATGAATTGATTCAGGAGAGTATTTGACTTCTACTTGACAAAAAAGTATAAAATATGAATGATTCACAATGACAATATTTGTAATTTTTTGTTTAAAGAAATTAAATTAAACAGTAAATTGTAAAAAAAAGTCCTACGTTTTTAATGGAAATAAAGTATTATAACTTTTTTAAATAGTGTTTTTCTCTTTCTAATGCGACCTTTTTCTTATCATAATTAAATTACGGATATTTTTTATTTTCAATTTCATAATGTTGAACAGATTCGATACTTAGGACTCCATCTTGACAAGAGACTTACTTGGAACCCACATAGAAGACTGAAACGACAAGAAACTCCTCGTAAATTTCGATTGCTACAATACTTACTTGACAAACGCTGTAAACTTCCTATTCAATACAAAAAATTATTATACATATGATAATCAGACCCATTTAGTCATATGAAATTGAGCTCTGAGGCTCTACCAAATAAAATCCTTGTTAATAACATAAAATAAACTCCTTATTACGTTACAAATAAACTCATCGACAAAGACCTTAACATCCCATTCGTTGCAGATTTAGCCCAAAACAGATATGCGTTCATTCCAAACTCCTTACCCATCCTAACCCATTAGTTCTTAATCTATCATCCTTAACAATTCATGATAATCCTCCGAGGCGTCTGAAAAGAAGATACCCACGGGACCTTCAAATTTAAATTAATTGATATAAATTGAAGTGGGGTTGATGTTAAAGCACGGGATGGTTCCTATGAAAAATTCCACACATTTATTTATTTTATTTATTATTATGTACAGATGTAAATTACATAAATAAATTTTTAAAAAAATCATAATACCTCATGTAATGAATTAATATCATATTCATGAAATAAAGTCGACTTATTATTAATTAAGTGACTTAAAGTCACAGTACTCGAAACATTAAAAAATATATAAAAGCTGACTAAATATAAAATGATTATTTTCCCTAGGAAAGGTTGACCCATTTAGTTGTTTTATATTTTTAGGACATCTGCACCTGTTGGATGTATTCTTAGCTCATGTCCTTGTCAAAGGCTACGCATGCGCCCCTACCAAAAATGAATTCCACAAAGGAGAAGCTAATTTTCATTCCCACCCTCCACCGTCCAAAGTTTCCTCCGGACAACTCTACCTAAAATGTTAACTCCATTTTTGTTTTAACATTGCCTTTAAGCTATCGTCATTTATAGTGGTCTTTATCATTATTCATAAAATACAGCATAAATAGAGAAAATTTGTTAAACTATTTCGTCCAAACCCGCCCACAAACGAAAACGAAATTGATAATAATTTGAACAAAATAACCAATTTACCAGGACGAATGTAAAGTAAAAATTTGAAATTTCAGCTTATGAGGTGTTATTTGTAGTAAAGAAGCAAGATATGATTGTTCTAGGGTTAGATAATACGTACTTACCAGTTTTTAGAATATAGAATTTATATAAAACAGTGTAAGAATATTATTCTAGCACTAATTTAATATGCTTGATGGAATTGTAGAATCATGCTAGTGCTATTGTCCATTGTACGTGAGTCATCAAAACTTCTGCTTCGTTTAGGCAGTTTGCCTGAAAAAAATATAAAAGTGGTTAATTTTTTTTCAGAATATTAAAAAGTAGCAATTTATATGATCCGATTCCCTTAAAAATATTGTATAATTAAAGGGTGATATCAACTAATCACACTTTGAATTGTTAAAATTGCGGTTTTAAGATTTTGTAGACGTATAGTTCAGAGCTGCGTTATCAATCCAATGGAATAGTATAATAAAATTAAATACACATAGAATATAAAAATTCATTGATTAAATTATATAAATGGAGTAAGTAGAAATAAATAGTTTCCGAAAAATCAAAATTCAAGGAATAATCGGTAGAGGTGATTCCTCAACATGCTGTTGAGAATGTACATTTGGATATAATTTAAATTAAAATAAATATGATTATAAAAAAATTAAATTTGTTTCAGTTACCCAGTTATTTCGGAACTTGAAGCAGAATACGATACCAACAAGTCACAATGACACACACAAAAATATGTAATAAAACTGTTATAAAATTATAATAAAAGATATGATTATTTTATTATTACAATTATTAACTTAAACTCTTACTACAACTTGTAGATTATCCAATATAATAATAATCTGTATAAATGATCACTTTCCAGATTGTTTCTTAGTAAGAAGTATTTGATTGTACAGTAAAAGGAACACATGTTCTCTTGTTCAAGAGAAGTGGCCTATGGTGGACCTGAGTGGATGATATAATGCAGAGAGTATGATAGCACTTGGATAAGTTAGTACATAAAACACTCGAGACAGATGCTATTGCAGGGGTCCTCCCAGTTGTATTCTACAGGGCCAACACTCTCGTTTCCTCTGAGGGGATGGTATTACAAAATGCTACTTCAAGCGGGTTGAAGATAATTATAATTATTTCTCACAGAGGTAGGGGGGGTGTCAAAGTTAATCTTAGGTCCAGTTAATTGATGAGGGGAAAAAGTACTTTTAACATGTGTAAATTAGCAATTGTAGTAAATAATAATATCATAGAAGGGTAAAATTGTTTCCATCGTTGATTTTCTATAAGTAAATATGACTCAATCCAAAAATCTTACCAGGAACATGTAAAACAAATATAAATTCATTTATTTTTCAGAATGGTATGTAATAAAATCTCATTTTACTATCATATATTAATCACTAATTCTCAATTATTCAAAATAATAACCAATACAATTTTAATACATAATAAAAGAAACTCATATTTTTTAGATTTATGGCATATAGATTAAACGACATTAAAATATATGCCTATATCAGTGGGTAAATTATATTATTGATGCATTTGAAAATATATTAATTAAAAGAAATATCATGAAAAAATTAATGTCGAGCACTGATAAAAAAAAATATAACTCAGCAATGATAAAAAAAAAAAAGCAACTCATTGATTTTGTAAAATAAATAATATGTAATAGTGTAAACTATTGCAAATGTTCTCAGCAAGGAATGTTATAGGTTCCAAGATCTATATCTAGGGTTGTACTAAAATTATCCTTACCGCCGATGAATATGTAGAATGGAAGACTAAGTTATTTCTTGCCGTTATCGTTTCTATTGGTACTTAATGTACGATGGCATTTTTAAGAGATAGCATCTCTGGTCATAGGACGGCTTAAAGGAAGGGAGTACAATGGAGGGGGTTAGCTGAGAGTAAAAGTGAAGCCAAAAATGCGGGCTTTAATAAGAACTCCAGGGGCGTGTCAGATGAGTAAGATCCTACTATCGCCTGACTTCTGTTTCAGTTTAGATTGTAATGATGAGCATTACTGTTGAACTGAATGTAAAACTGAGCCCCATGCTTAACTGTTGCATACACCTCCTTTGCTAAGAGGGAAAATTGTCTAAACCACCCCCCTGCCCCCCTGTGTAGGTAACGACCATACAGCTGATAAGATCTGCTTATATAAATGGATTTACAACTGCTGCAAATATTTTCATCAGTTTTATTTCTACTTTATATTTATTTTAAACTTTTTTTAAATTATTTTTTCATCTTTATTTTACGGTCGGTTTTTATAAAACTTTAATGGTAGATTCCTTAGGAACCTCACCCCAGCTAATTGAATGTTGATTATAGCGTTGCTAAAGAGTGCTCATTTAATTTTGATAGATTTATATTATTTCTCATGGCTCGGTCTGTATTTTTGAATTCTCTTTTACGATTGGCTAATGAACAATAATGAGCAAGACTTCTGATAGTCTACTCTACGCTTACTTAAGTAAATCTATTATATGTACTGGCATCAAATATATAAAAATGATGTTGGTTCGTACTTTATGCACTGCCATACCATCCATCCGATCGTGATGGAGCTTTTTGTTAAATGATCAACAATTTCCACGGAAGATTATAGGCTGGCCCAATTTTTCGTTAAAAAAGATTATTAACACAAGTAAGCATTTTTGGCCCGTAACTCAATAAGTATACTTTTTGTCATTATAAGTCAATCGATTTGTTTCTTTCTGAAGGATAAGAATAAATATTACTAATTTAATTAAATGATTTTTATTCACTAAAATTTTAAAAAAAAATCAAATTATATTCGTTTTTAGAGTCGTCTGAAATCCTAAAAATCCCATTTTTCAAAATAAATTAAAAATTAGAATTTTTTTTACCTTTTTGTTTACATTACAATATTTTTTGTTCCGGTGACTATTTTTTGTATAATCGTTCATAACACCTCTGAGATTTATCCAATTCCTTCATTAATATAACCGTTGAAAAGTTTAATGAAATGGAATGATCATTGGTATTTTTCCTGGTCTAGAAAATTCTTTTTGGATGAAAAATGTATAATAGGCTTATCATTATTATTTCACCTCTTTATATTCTAATTTTATCTCACTTAGCTAAAATCTTTTGTATCAACGGAAATTAGAAAAAGGAAAGATAAAAACCCCCACAATACCCAATCGGTGGAATTTTTACAGAAAATCGAAGAGGTATGATTGCTTCAGAATGATTAATTTAAATGGAATGTCCCTTAATGAAATTGAAATAATTGAAATATACGTCTACATATATTTATATGTCCAGTGTCTTATCTCATTAAGTATTGTGGGTATCGAAGATTCCATAAAACCTTCAAATATTCTCATCCTATTCAAATATGTCATGTTGATATTGAGTATGAGTGTACTATGAGATTGAGTGTATTTATATAGTCCTATTCAAATATTTAGTTGACTGCCTACGGCGGGTATGTGGATACAGTGAAGTCTAAGGCTCGAGGCTTGTGAATGAAGAATACCAAAAGAATCAGTAGCGGATTTTCCCAGCAAAGATTCCGTGTCTACGTATATTTTATAAATACAAATAAATAAATTAATATTAATAAAATTGATGCCATCTTTACTATATGCGATTTTCATGATCTCATTTTAAATAAGATGAGGTAAAAGGAATAGTCGTGTAAGTTAATACAATTTCGTTTTAAGAAACAAGGTCTTTTATTTAAATTACTTACAAAAAAATTTATATTTACAATATATCTAGTAAAAATTGCTTTATTTTAAGTTTATTTAACTTTTACTAAAGTGCGATTGAAAATAAATTGTCTTAAGACGTAATTTATTTTAAGTGTTTATGGGCACTTAATTAGAGATGAACCACTTTTATTAGGAAATTTTGTCAGCTTGTGCAGATAATTTCGGGAAGAAAGTGATATATTTCTGAGATATACAAGTTTTCCTTCAAAGATGTTACAGTTTAGATAAAATTAAGCACTTAAACTTAAGTTTTTCTTTTAAAATATAACAATATTGCAATATTGCTAGAAATACAAATCATTTAATAATTCTTCACCCATCAGCCTAATCAAAATGCTGTTCATTGTCAGTCAGTGAGTATGGTTCTTTCTGAGCTGTCAGTATATTTCTTAAATAGCCGTGATGGATATGTGGTATGGCGGAATGTAGCTCACTTATTTGCATCTTGATTTATTATTATCTTTAGTACACTGTAAAAAAAATGTAATCTATGGTTTTGCTGAGAACATCAAGCCTTCATTTAAACTTTCTTGTTAAAATAATATTTAGGGTTGATTCAATACTGAAAAGTAACCACGATTACAGATTCAAAAAAGCGCTTTGATTTCCCTCTACTATGACATCAGTGAGGTTTTAGTACTTGAAGGTTTTTTTACCAAACAAAAAACTATAAAATGTTATTAATTTCCAAGTAATTTCTCTCAAATTAAAAGACTATATTTCTGAATAAAAAACGAAAGTTATTTTGAGAAGTTAAAACTTTGGAGTTTAATCAGAAGTTACACCATCCCAGATCATCTGCTTTAAAATTGGTTTAATATTAAAGCACTTTCTCTACTACTGAGTACTAAAGTACTCTACTTTTTATAAATGTGTAAAAAATATAGGAGGATGATTTGAAAAAAATAAATTTATATATATTATCTAATTAAATATTTATAATTAAAAAAATAAATGTATTATTTACATGTATAATTATTTAATGTTATTAGTTAATTTAGTTCTTTCTAACCATTAATTTTAATGTATTTCTTGAGTTGAAATATAAACGTTCTGAAAAAATGCCGAAATTCTGAAATTTTGATGTTTATATTGAAATTTAAATATTTGATTTTGATATTGAAATTGAAATTTATGATATTATTCTGTTTTTTGTTCTGAGCCCTCATGAAGGCCTGAAACGTAACCACTATTTTCGGCCAGATTTAACTATTAACATTAAATAATTGTACATGTAAATGATATATTTATTTTTTTTTATTTATCAGTATTTTATATGATACTATATATTAATTTCATTAATATATAGTGCCCTCTTGGTATAATCAGTTTCGTGGTTACTTTGCCAGTGGTATGTGTGTATCGGATCGCACCGCAATCATCTTCTCCGCATATATAATTCACGGTAACTCATCATTAGAAATTCAAAAATAAATTAATTTTTTTTGCTGTAAGAAAATAGTAATATTAGTAGCAGTAAACATTATTACACATACCGCGCTTTATCGGATTTTTCTCTGTATTTCTGTAATAATTTAATTTAATTTGATATTTTAATATAATGTATTTACATAAACATTTGCACTGCTAGTCAAACATTGAAACTAATGAAGAAAAAAATTTACAGGAGCTTAAATTTCATGAAAGATTAATCCATCTAATTGCTATTGAAATTTATTCCAGGATTACTGAGATTGCAGCAGATTTACCAGAGCCTAAAGCCGGGATCAGACTCCTTCCAGGTGGAAATGGTTAAAAGGATACAGAACGTATCTGAAGCATTGGATTTCCTCCACAGTCTTGAAGAGATAAGCAGGTATTTGAAAATCAATTATTCATCTCTTTTTTTTCACTTTCTAAGGTATAGTTTGGTGCTTTCTAAAGCCAAAGTAGTTCGTTTCGTATTTATTTTTTTTTAATTTAATATTAATGGAGATGTTCTGTAAAGAAAAAAAAAACATTATATGTTCAAATTCCTTCTCTATATAAGACTAAGTTTAGATCCCAAATTTCAGTGGATCCATTAATGTAGAACCTATCTCTAGATATTGAAATATTTTTAAAAAATTACAAGGGCAAAAATAGCTTCCTATGTGCGAAGTTTCTAATTTGTAAGTAATTTTCTTCACGTTTACGTGACATTACTTTTTTTTTAAATTATTGTTCTTGTTCAATTGCTAAACCATGATTGTAAATATTGAGAATATCAGCAATATTTTTTGAATTCAGGAATCTCCCAATTCATTAATGTTTAAGCCTACATAAAAAAAAGTAAATTTTGTCGCAGACATTACAACGATTATTTGGGGCAGGCAGTAAATGCATCCTATAAAATTTAAATGTATAAGCCATCAAATTGCTGTTTTTCCTAAAATGTTTTCTTAGTTTTACAAACATTGGATCAAGGACTTATCAGAAGGACCATACTCTCCATAAAATCCAAAATATAATTGCTGCTACAATTGGCTGCATATAATTACTTAAAATATAGAGACTTGGCATCAAGAATATTATTACTATGCAAACGTAAAAGCGAATTATGGCAGATCATTCAACTAATCAGTTAAATAAAACATGCTTTAAAAGAAATTAGATCAAACATTTTTTTAAATGTTTCTAAATATTTATGACTGTCATGATTGCTTTACCTTCACCACTACTTCTGTAGACCACGATAAAATGTATTCCTGAGCAACAAATCAGTCGACTGCATAATTACTTTTTCTATATCTATTCATTCAAATAAACCCTGGATTTCTTTGAAAATATTGATGCCCAGAATTTAGATTGAAGAATAGTTGAATTTAAACGAAGAAATCATTTATGCACAGAACCACGTCTGCGATGCTAAATTTAATCTTCAATTTTTTTTTATGATTCGCTCTCAGATGCAATTAGGGAAAAGAAATAGTCGATAGGAATCTCGAAAATGTTAAATGGAATTTCAATGAGTAATTTTAAATATATCGAAGATAGAATACCAAGTTGTTCATTTATACAGTCTGTCAGGGCATTTTAACCACTAGGGATTATTTAGTTCTTCACCAGTATTATAAACTGTGATGGAATGGAAAAAAAATCAATATTTGAATTTAGTGGCAAACAAAATCATAAATTGAAATATCACAGAGCTGAATTTAATTTTCGATTTATTAATTTTGCACACTTTTGTTACCACTGAGCATTGACAAAGTTTTCATAAACATATTGTAATTAAGATTAAACTCTGAATTTACCGATCTTGATTTATTTATTTAGTTGTGAGTCATATAAAGCTTCATGCAAAGGTAAATACTGGCATCTTCATGAGAACTGTGTGGAGTAATGCTGGAGACGCCGGTCCGAATATCCGTTCTTTATAGCAGTTTGAAGAGTCCTCTATAAGACAAGATGGGTGGGTCTATAGCCACAAAAATGGCGAAGGTAGGATCGAGTTGGAAAGGAATCGATATCGCTCTTTCTCTCCATTCATCACACTTTTTTTTTTAAATAGTAATTTATTTTTTTATTTATAATCTTTACAACATATTGAGACTAATTATTATTGTTAAATAAATATATGTTATCCAATTTTAGTCTTAAAACAATTTAATTTTCATTATAAGTATGACGAGGCCAATCCGGCCAATTTTTATTTTTAACAATTTTAGAACCAAATCAATTTTTAAAAAAACATTATACATGCTATTCTGCCCTGGTCATTAATTTCAGTCCACAAATTACCCTATTTTGTCATTTCTTCACATAAATACAAATATGGTCCCCAAATTACCCTATTTTGTTAATTCTTCACACTAAATTAAAAATTACAACTTTTGATTACAGTCAACCTTTTCTAGTATAATTTATCACAACAATATTTGTATTTATGTGAAAAATTGACAAAATAGGGTAATTTCTGGACAGAAATTAATGACCTGAGCAGAATAGCCTGCATAAAGTTTTTAAAATTTATTTGGTTCTAGATACTTTTATTTATCTTTTTTTGTATATTTAAAGATAGTTTTTCACATTTCTCAATATTGAGAATATCAGCAATATTTTTTGAATTCAGGAATCTCCCAATTCATTAATGCTTCAGCCTACATAAAAAAAAGTAAATTTTGTCGCAGACATTACAACGATTATTTGGGGGAGGCAGTAAATGCATCCTATAAAATTTAAATGTATAAGCCATCAAATTGCTGTTTTTCCTAAAATGTTTTCTTAGTTTTACAAACATTGGATCAAGGACTTATCAGAAGGACCATACTCTCCATAAAATTCAAAATATAATTGCTGCTATAATTGGTTGCAAATAATTACATAAAATATAGAGATATATGGTCCCCAAATTACCCTATTTTGTTAATTCTTCACACTAAATTAAAAATTACAACTTTTAATTACAGTCAACCTTTTCTAGTATAATTTATCACAACAATATTTGTATTTATGTGAAAAATTGACAAAATAGGGTAATTTCTGGACAGAAATTAATGACCTGAGCAGAATAGCCTGCATAAAGTTTTTAAAATTTATTTGGTTCTAGATACTTTTATTTATCTTTTTTTGTATATTTAAAGATAGTTTTTCACATCTCTCAAAATAACTAGCTAATGAAAAAATAAATAATTTATTTTAAAATAATATTCTATTACTATGAGTATTGTCCATATTATCAGTTAGTATTGGAAGTTTTATATGCGCATAAGGAAAGAATGTGACGGATATTAGGAGTAAGTGGAAATCCATTGGCCGTTGGAAAACTAAAAACAAGAACTTTCAAATGGTGCATTGCTCTAAGCGTTATTCTGAAGTAACGTAGATTGCGAAAGATGTAGCCTAAAGTCGAATTACAAGTGGTAAATCTTTCTTGGCCTCAAAAAAATAAGCCTTACCTACCATTTGAAGAAGGATCTTCAAGTTTCAACAAAAGATTTAAGTATACCACACATCCGATGTTTAAGACAAATATGAAAGAATTTGATAATTCTATGAATAAGCAAGTTGAATTGCTGGTGAAGGAACTATAATAGTTAAATGGCTGTTCATCAGAAACCTTAATTTTTATTGACAAACCAAAAGTGATGGTATTGATATCAGGTTAATTATTAATTTTAATTTGATTAATGTGGAACATACACGAAAGTCAATAGTTTTCAATGCGTTTTATTTATGTTATTCAAATTTGTCAAGGCATACAAGTAATTATAAAAAATATTAATATTTTTTAGACTTTTGAGCGCTGAGTGCTAAATATGCAATTCTTTCATTCAACTTACTAGATATTACATATCACATTATTATTTAATGGAAAAACATCTAAGTTAATATAAAGGAAATATTATCAATCATATGTTACAAAAACATCCCTTCTGCGACTTAATGAATGTCTTTTACAACTAACAGGAATAAAGACATTAATATTACGAAATACAGAAAGTAGTGTCATAATTCTCTTGAGCTTTGAAATAGGAAGACAAGGAGCACTATAAAGAACGACCACTCATGAGTAATCGTAGCCATTAAATCTATGAGGCATTGGCAAGGCGGCAATAAACTATAATAGCCTACAAAATGTTGGAAACAAGTAAAACGGGGTCATGGCGGTGTACTGCGTGACCATAGTCAGCGACCTATACCCGTTAATAATGAGATTGTTTCTTTGCGTTGAAATACTATTTAAAAAAAAATTAATCTTAATTTATTTCGAACTCCTGTATTTGAAGAATAACTATTATTCAAAACTACAAATTTTTAGATACATTTTCTTTTTATCAAACTAATAAAATTCACATAGATAACATCTTAGAATAAAACATCGGTGTAAGTGTAAGGTAATAAAGTGTACAACAAGCATGTTTAAAGATTGTTAAATGATGTCATAAAAAAGGAATATAAGCTGTGCCATAAAATAAAATTTTATCTTATATATTTTTTAGTTTTGTAAATTAAACCATTTATGAATATATCATAAATGGTTTAATTTACAAGGTAAAAAATTTTATTTTTAGATAATACTAAAAATAAAATTTTTTACCTTGTAAATTAAACCATTTATTACATTTTGATTTTTTTTTTCAAAATCAATTTTTTAAAGCTGTTAAATGAGTATAATTTTCTATGTTATCGTTTACCTAAAAAAATGGATCATTATTTTTTATTCACAAAGGTAATTTTACTGTTGCAATTATAGCGATGGTGCCGATATCCTTAGTTATCGTTTCCTTCACAATCGTCAATGTAGCACCGTATAGAAATTTCAAAAATCAAGCACAACTAAGATCGTAACAATGGAGCCTCCGTCTTGCCGTGGACAGGCAGAGGATCTGAGAATAGAGCACCAGGACTCGATGGGAGAGATTCTGCGATCCCCAAGAACACTTCCCTGCATTGAAGAAGAACTGCTAAATATTCACAATGAATGTCTTCATACAGAGTACCTCCCGAGAAAGTGAATGACCGCAGACCAAAGAATGCTTTACAAACGAGGAGGCAAGGATAATGTCGAAAAGGAAACGCTGTTGGCATATAGACCAGACCCTATACACCTTCTCCCAGCCTTCAGTTCGGGGCAAGAGTCATCCTAGTCTTAAGATATATGAGATCCAGCATCCACAGAAATTCGGCTTAACCTGCGGCAAGGGAACAGCTGATGCACTGCTGAAGGTGCGTAGAAACGTAGAAGGGTGGGCATATTAGAATGTACTATTGATACCATTCGATATATCCTCCTATGTATTCTTGTCATATTAATCGAGATGCCAGGATAATCGCTTAAGACAATTATCCAAAAATAAATTAATGAAGTAATTAATTAAGATTACATGTGTTCTATAAAAGTATTACATTAAAATGACAATTATAAAATGACTGAATGATTAAGATAAACGATTAGCCATAAAATATTGTTTAAATTATGTCTTATTACCTAATATCTATCTGAATAACTGAGTTGGGTGATGCAAGTCGTGGTGTGCAGTAAGAGGTGACGTCTAAGCCGTGGGTGTCGTCTTATGCCTAAGGGCTTGCGTTCCAGGTCTGATAAGCCCTTCTGGTCGAAGTGCATCCCCTTCTCTAGCCCGTCGCCTTACTTCTGTTTCCTTTTCCGTGGTCGGATCCCTTTTTCGCCCAATTCTCCTTAGAAGCATCACCTTTTTGGAATCTTATTCCTCATTGGATATTAGATCCAACGCCCACTAGGTGAGCGTCTCCCCTAGGCCCCAAGAGGGTGGGAAACCACTACCGTGTGATTTCATTCCTAGCTTAATGGCTTCTGCTCCTTCAACACCTGGTATCCATTAACCAGTTGGGAAAAACTGTAGTATTCAAACACAGTTGTCCCTGTGTTGATAGGTATTCTTTCCGGGGGGGGGGGCAGGTATCAGCACAGATGTGGCTAAATCACACAAAGAAATTGGTCACATTGTTGTTGTTGGAATTATTAAAACCTCGATATATAGAATTCCTCTGCCTTTGATAGCGTCTGGTGGCCAGGTCTCAGAGGATCGTAGAGATGTGCGCCAGTCGCGTTGCGGAATGATGCGTGAGGAGTAAGCCGTGTATGGCCGCAGCTACGACCCATGTCATACTCATAAGGCTTCTCGAAAATAAAGGATAAGACCAAGTGAGGAGATTAAATGACTAAACGCGAAAATAAAAAAAAGTTTCGGCGCTACATCTCACCTTGCAAACATTGAGGTGTTCTAGATTGATTAAAATATGGGGTGCGTTCTGAGGCCTTAGGTAGCCGATCACGATAGCAATCTATAAAAGCATGATCTTGGGTATTCTCCTATTATCCTTTTATTATACTCCTCCTATTATTATACTTTTCTTCTGTTATCCTATCATCTCTTGTGTGGAGCCTGGAGATAGAAGAATGAACTTCAGCCTACATTCAGAGACACACGAAGGCATACAGGACGGTGTCACTCGAGTGGGTGCACATACCCCTTGGCCTCATTTTCAATATGAAACTCATTATTTACTGCATCAACGAAAAAATCGCACTTTTGTCAATGTTAACCCAAACGTGTTATGTATTCAACTAAAGTGGATTAAATGAAAATTTTATTCCCCATTCATTTCTCTTTCGACTTTGGTTTAGTACATTCATATTAATTTATTGCGTATGTGATCGAAACTTATAATAATACTTAGGAAAGACTGACCACGTAATTTAATGCCTTGCTCTATTTCTAAGCTAGAAATAGTAAACCGACATCAATATCAATTACGTGTTAAGAGATTTTTATGACAGACACACATAAACGCATATGTGCTGACGTGTACTATAGGATTAATTTTTTTTTAAACCAGGCAATAAAGTGGAAAAACTATAATTCTTGGAATCAAACACGATTTTCTGTGTTTAGTCCAGAAATCAAACTGCTAAAGATCGGATAGTCCGATTTTTGGTATGTGTATTTTGGTCTAGATTAACTTTAGAAATCCCACTTGGTAAGCCAATGTAAAGTCATTTTATTCTAGGAAAAACCTGTAGTTTGAGTGGAATCCATCACTAATTTTTTTTTAATCAAAAGAAAGTTTTCATTACCTAATTAATTTATGTAGTTGGTAGGTGGATGTTTCCTAAGCTTATCTCAGGATTTAAAAAATATAATCATTTATAAAATGAAGCTATACCCTTTGTCTTAATGAATAATTATTCAAACCAACTTGTTTTGGTTCATTTTCCTGTCTGTTCTATTTTTTAATAAAAAAAGTTTTGTTCATAACAATCTTTTCCATAAGTCGTAAAAAACAATTTATAACCTTTTGTTTTTGTTGAACATTTAGTGTTTTCTATCGATTATTGTTGGATTTATTTTGTATCTGATAGGATAAAAGTCAAACTAATGGAATACCAATAAACTCTTGAATTTTATTTGATTTTATTGATGAAACTAAAATTATTGGAAACTAAATTTTGAATAAGGGTCATAATTTAATATGAAAATTTCTTAGATTTTTTTTTACATGTGATGAGCTAGAATGAGATCAAAGTTTTAATTTAAAAAAAATCGATTGAAACGTTTTTAATTAATTTTAAATGAAATTAATCGATGTTATTATGACATATTAGTTTGTATCGTTGTTTAATGGCATGACATGGCAAGATTATTGATTGAAAATATATTTTAACAGTTGTAATTGTAATTATTATAT
>NW_027109251.1:65665-74409 GCF_000696795.3 Halyomorpha halys | reverse complement strand
TATATATACGGGCATTCTTTACCTGTTATAATACGGTCAAGATAGAGAAGTGTCTGTATCTTTATTTCCGGAATATTCATTGGAATAAAAGTATACTTTTCTTGTTCTGGCCAAACTGACAAAAAATAATAAACAAACCTGCACGGAGGAGGTTGAGTTTCTCAGATTATGAAAACGTGGAACTTTCTTCAAGGAAAAACTTTTTCATCTCCCAAAAGAATCCAGCCGTTATATAACTTATTACTTAAGTTAACTTAGGGGCGAGTTTCTCTCAACAGCATTACCTTCTTAGTATGAAGAATCTTTATTTTATTTTTCACCCAATGGAGTTGTTTGAGAATTGTATTCTAACTTGTGAAAACTCCAATCAATAAACTGGCAGTTTGTACTTTAGATGAGATAATTATTTTTATTCTCACTTCCTAAGGAAAAAAAAAACATTTAATAATTTCTTTTACATAAATGAAATAGTAATTATGAAAAAACATGCTCTGCATTAATGTTTACGAGTGAGATAACGGTTATAAAACCATACAACCAGATTTATAAATTCAAAGTACAAAAAAATTATTTGCACCGAATTTTTTGTGTAATTATCAATTGTTAGTTCCTTATAAGCTTATAATTTGCAACTTACGCATAATTCCGTAATCATATGCAAGCGTGAAATTAGCTAATTTTCAAGTAACGAAGAAAATCCACAAAAATGGGCAGTAACTTGAAAAAAATTAAGTTTTATTAATAAAGATTGTACTATCTATATTTTTGAACAAGTTTTGAGTTATCGATATGTTGGTAGAATCTTTGGACTATTTCACTCCAGTTCACACTGTAAATTACTAGATTTTGAAGGTGGCAACAAAGGATAAAATGATAGTGTCAGACAGTACGCTCTGTTGGCGCAATTTAGACGCCGATGAAACATGGATAAACCATTATACGCCTAAAACAAAAATACATTCCAAACAGTGGTTTGTAAAGGGGGAACCGGCTCTAAAAAAAAAAAAAAAGGAAAAACTGCTTTCTCGGCTGGGAAAGTGATGGTGACTGTTTTTTAGGATAGTTTTCCTTTATAATTTATGTAACAAAACATAATGTAATTATATCACATAATTATAAAGCTAAACTACATAAACATCACTATATTTATATAAAAATAAAGGATGATCGGCCTTCCCCTGTCCCAGTTGTATTGAGAAGGGAAGAACAGAGTGCAGTTATAAATTATTATCTTAAATCTTACTCTGAGAAGTAGTGTTTATTATATCTGGCAAATCATTCATAATTTAATCTTACAATAAACTGTCGATAATTTCTCAGAAGTTTATTATGTTAATCACCCAGATTAAGAACCTCGAATCTCCAATTCATAATTTATTGGTTTTCTTTTTCTTTTTTTTTCAAGAACATACGAAAATTTCGAATTTGCTAGTTCATTTGTACGTATAATGATTTAAATCCCCTTTCCATAACATTGCAAGTGCGTTATCCTAACTTCAAAGCTACATAAACAGTAGTCTTTCAATTTGGGCACAGAAAATGTAGGTATCGGAATACAGGGTACAGGGTAGGGTAAAAAGTGTGAAAAGTAACAAGAGATTTATGTAGATACATAACTACATTTTTGGCGAACCGACGCAGTGGCCATGTAGAAGGGTAATGTATAAGGGAGCCAATAGGGGCAGCTGGGATCGGTTTATCTTCATAGAGGCCTCCTCCACTTAAAGAGAACATCAGCGCCCCCCCTCCCTTTGTATATATTACCCTTTTACTCCGCCGCCTATCAGCTCTTCTGTTATAAACTTTTGTTTCGCTGCTACGTGAACATCCTGTGCACACAATGCCTGATATAACGGTCCAAATAAAAAACACACACCCTTAAATGTTTTAATAAACTAGGCTCCTTCAGAGATTACAAAGGAACAATGTTTAAAACTACACATGTGGTGAAAAGTCAAAAATGATTATACTGAGATGTAAAAAACAGTTATTTACGAATTTCATGGAACTTTTAAATAAAAATAATAAATCTGAACCTCTAGAACCCATTAAGGGTCAGGGATGCTGTACTTTGTAAGGAACAACTGTTACTAGACCAACGGTTGTGCAGGGAAGTGATTTGTTTAGAATTACACTTGACTGCCATGTTTATGAGGCTGAGTGGTCTGAGGCCCATTAAAATACATAAAGTTAATTAACAAAGCATTATAAGTGATGATCAATTTTCCACCAACGTTTGCACATTTTGACAAGATACAAAAATACTTGAATTAATTGAACAAGATAGAAAAAAAATTATTCGAGTGAAAAAATCTGTTATTGCCGATTCTAACTTTTCACGTGTTTTAAATTGTTTTCTTTTATTAAACTGTTAAGTTACTAAAAAAATTGGTAACCTTATCCAGTAGAAAAATAGGCTAAGGGAGTATTTCGCAATGAAAACTTACAATGTTTGATTAGGTCCTGGATAAGTGGAGTCTGTCATTAAAGTGGTGCTAATGATAACACATTTCCAGGTTACCAAAGCGTAATGTTTAACTTGTATAGGACACGTAAACTGTGGAAATGCCACAATAGAGCTTCCTGGTGACTGTTTTACTAGGCTTAGTAGTTAAGTTCAAACAGCATTAAATGTTCCTTTGTCACTTCCATGTTATGAATTAGTATTGAAGAGCTTTGTTATGTAAAGGGGATATAATACAACTGAAGTCAACTATTTTGAAACTTGAACAATCACAGAGAGAAAAATTATTTTATTTCACCTACCTAAAAATTGCACAAAACTTAAAATGTAAAATGATTACAACCTAATCTGTTGGCTATCCACACCATCGTATACCGGCACCTCAAGAAAATCAATAGTAGGAAACAAGCGTCCAACAGATTCAATTACAGTGAGAAAAAATATTTACACCACCAAATGTGTATTTGAAAAAAAGATCAATACAAAAATTTTTATTCAGAAGGAAAAAAAGAATTGAATAAAAAGGCAAAGATTGACAAAAAGTCTGGCTGTTAATACAGGCGAACTCATCTCAAGTACAGTATCAACTGTGGAATTGAGGAAGAGGTCATAGGATGGGACCATGACCCGATAACAGACTGTTGTAAAGCATGTCATCACCATATAAAACTTGGTGTGTAACATAGACAGCGACCTTAAGTGAAGAGGGATGTGCCTGAGGTATGAGGTCGTGGAGGAGAGCAAAGTGCCGGTGTGTAAGTGTAAACTACAATTCAAAAGTATTTCAACAGAAAAAACCATGATCAATTTATAGTCGGCTAATAAATTTATTTGATTCAGTATATTACGAATAAATATCCCTTAAGATCACATCCACAGAAGGCTTTATGTAAAAACGGGAACGAGTATTATATGTTTGTATATTATAGGTTTGTATTAGTTTTCTATGAATCAGGGGACTGGATTGAGGAATTCGTTTGCACATCAAACCTTAGGAAAAGTCTTGAAAACAATACCCTAGTATTGGAACCCGCTGAGATATAAATCCTAAATATTGCATTTATAGAATGGGAAAATATCTTCCGACCCAAGGTGGTACAGCATATGCTTTAAATGACTAGGAGCTAACAGTCACAGTATGAGAATTCTGGGTAACTGCAGGTTCAAGTATCCCTCTTGTAGCATGCGAGGCTGTGTCACTGTAGACTTCATCATATAATAGTTAATTAGAATCTTAGAACCATTACATGATAATCTCCTTGTGGACTGAAACAACTGAAAAAACCTTACCGATGAAACTTGAGATATTTCATTGGATGATATGCGTAGGATCAAGAGAGGAATTCATACTTGTTCACAGCAACGCTGGAAGTAATTCATAAATTAACTCCCTTGCGATCGTCTACAAAAAATATTACAAATAAATTAGAAACAAGATGACAACGTACCTGGAATTATATACCTGGAAACTATCTAGGACATTTAAAGACTTTTAAGATAAAAAACTAGATTAGATGAGCTCAATGAGTAATTATTTATCTAGAATATTTGAATGTAAATAACTTAAAAGCAACATTACAAACAAGAAAATATTGAAAAAGAGTTTGAAATTCAAAAATGCGGTTAGATGCGTTACTACTGGTTCTGTTTATTAAGGGGATCGATTCTTTAAAAAAATATACTTAAGAAATTAATATTAAATAATCTTCAACAATTTGAAAAAGTATACCTAAACGCAACCAAGAATCACGGACTTCTAATGGTCTATTGGTGAAATAAGAAGTAGTTTCCACCTTTCTTTTTTATAATATATTTTAAAAATAAATTGTGCATCATACCGTTAGCCTCGAAAAATATTTCGATATGCACCTGTGAGAAAAGATTATTTATATCAAGAAAGCAGATCGTATCTTATTCTAAACTATAGTTGGATTAGCTAAATGTCATAAATTTAATTATGGAGAGAAATGCTGTCAGAAGAGTAAACTACAAATGTCAAACATTTCTCGAGATCAAATCTACTCGGTTAAGTAGAGTATGTAGGTGGAAGTGACACAGCTACGGATCACAATACAACCATGACTGAAAAGAGACCAGGTGGGAAAGCTACAAGCAGACCAACAGGGCAGGCTGAATAAAGGTGCCACAGAGCTATTGGAAATCAATACGCAAACATAGGCATAGATAGGGCAGTGTGATTGAGGTGGGCAAAACAAACCAAGTTTTCAAAGCAAACTGGAAAAAAGTCCTATTTTAACTACTGCACAGTTTTCATGCTCAAGCAATCGAACGTGGGAAGAATATTATGGTTTATTCTAACTTCTAGTTGGAATTTTTTTTGCGAGGTGCTTACAATCTGATTCATTTATTTAAAAAAAGAAAAAAAAAGCCAAGTGTCAGATTTTGGTTGGTTTGCTGAAGTAAACGACTCATTTATCAATGAGGCCTATTATAACAAAATTTGATATATAATACACCAAAGTATTTTTTTTAGGAAACTACCAATGGCTTAGAGAGAGAAACTTATCTAAAACCCTTCACAAAACGCTATAAAAAGTTTCTATCGCCCCTTTTTTATATAAGCATTTTGAATCAACTTAGGCATCTAATCCTTTTTTGAAGTACATCCATTCGATAATAAATTGTGATGAAACTGTTTAAATTCTAGGTTTGAATGAATTTAAGACTAAATTAAATTACTAAAAAAAATAAAATTAATTTTATATTAAAACAAGATTTATTATATCTCTGGTTGTATTTGAACTTTATTTGAAGCCTTTCTTACGCTAAAGCCAAAAGTGCAATACAAAATGTTAAATGTCCATGAAACCTAAAACTCAGACAGCATGACAATAAGAGTTCTATTATTTGACCATACAACACTTTGATCGATACCTTACTTGCAAAGAAAAAAAATTTCCATTTTCCTAAAACATTGTTTTCTTAAGATGTTTTTCCTGTAAAACTTCAAATTGTAATTGACAAAGGTTGGCATAAGAGTCCTCAAATATGAGTTATAAATTTATAATATGAATCACTTATATTTATCAATGTTACAAATGTGGCGCTATCCTGACCATACTACCTAAGTAAACTTCAAAAGCATAACTTGCAACGATGTACAAGAATGGTTTCACGGAGCCTTTAAGAAAGACTGAGTTGCTGTATTTGTGGCCAGTTATAACTACTTGAGTATAAATGAAAAAAAGAAATCAAGCCCAATATTAGAAAAATGTCGATGTTATATTTAAAATAAAGATTTTAATCTTACTGCTCGATAGAAGAAAAAGTGGTAAGACGACAAAGGGCTTAATAAAGCTCAAAATATCGAAAAGCTTGATGCTAAGAGACTTCATCTAAATCATAAGAGTTCCTTTGATACTAACAGATATTTAATTTTGACGAGAGCTTTTTGAACTGCTTATTATACTCTCGAGTTGAGTTCTTTATGAGCGGCATCAGTTGTAATAACAATCTTATCAAAAAGTCCTTTGATCAAAACAAATAAAGACAAAATCAATATAATTCAACGTTTCACAAAACGTTATCGGTTAAAAATATATTTATAAATTTGTGAGAGGGTCTATCTGATTCTATATTTAATCTAATGGAAATGTAATATGTATCTGTAGTATTGAAAAGAATTACTATGGATAAATTTTTGACGTTTTATATTTACATATAAAAGTAAAAAGTATTCCCTATTAAAGTTGAGATTTTTGGCAAAAACTGTTATAAAAAAAAATGAAGAATTTAATTATTGAAACTTTTTTACTTATCTTCGCTGTTCTGTAAAATGAGTGAATTAAATAATTTTTTAACTAGATTAGCCAGCCATTAATAATAATCAACTTAACCATATGAAAACAATTAGCCAAGTCTCGAACAGATTACAGATTATTTTTCAAACCATGGCAACTATAACATATACTATACTCAAATTTTAGGATTCGCCGTCCTTACAATATTAGGATGTTAATGTTAATTTTACAAAAATCATTTGCATTATCCCTCTATTAAAGCCCATTATCACTCTCATTCGTTGTTATTTATATAATGTGTTTGAGAGTTTATAAAAAAAAAAAAAAATCATAAATGTTTTACATTGTGTTAGACGGCAGATCATAAAAGGGTTATATTTAATATAATAAAACATAAAATAACATTAGTATCATATAAATTGCAAAAATGTCAACGGAAGTAAATTTTGAAGATTAATGATTTATGGGAATGTTACTGATTTAATTGGCTAAACACAAATTAAATGCGCCAAAATTAAACCAATGAAAAATTAATTAAGTTAATGAAAAGCTGATTTCACTGTGGAATATTGGATTTTAGTAATCTTTTGAATGGTTAGAGTATGGGTTTCATTTTTTTTTCAATTATCTAAAAAAATAAGCTATGAGTTAATTCATTTTGTGTGCTATACAGCATTGCTGAGCACAGGATTTTGGCGAGATAGGTTGATAAATATGTTTAATTGCAGTTTTTAAAAGGATAGGTAAATTCAAATCATTTTTAATTTTGTAATTTAGGATTACCGAGCAATAGGATAGTGAAGAAAATACTCTAAAATGTGAGTAAAATTAGTACTTTCATTAGTGAGAAAACAACGTGTTTTCTTAAAAATGTCTATAATCTTTGAACAATTTTACGGATTTATTTATATAGGTATTTCTTAAAACGATTAGGCATGTCATCAAATGCATTTAGAATCACCATATGCGTTTTAAACATTTTTTAAATTTTTACAATAATTTTATTACAATAAACGTCACTGGTTAAAAATAAATTTATCGGTAGGTTTCAAAAGTAATAATTAAACTGAAACATCAATATCAATGAGATTCTATAATAATTTTTGGTGTGTCATTAATATATCTGCATATAGTACCATATTTAAAAATATATAAAATATTATCGGCCAGTTTCTTTATAGATACTCCAGCGATTCTGCCTTTGTTATTAATAAATAATTATATACAAGTTTTGTCTTGGCAAATTGATTTAATTGATCTACCTGATATTTTTTTTTTTTTGGATCCAGGATGTCTTTTTAAGATGCCAGGTTATTTCTTAAATCAGATTGTGTTACCGTTGATAAATGCCGTGAAAATTACAACATATTGACCGAACCGTATTATTCCTTAAAAGAAAATTTTTACCATCTCCTATGTCAACTGTTTTTAAAAGGAAAGACCAAAACTAAATGTAAGCTTTAGGTTTACACCAACTACTGATTCTTCAAACCTTCTCTTAATGTTTATCACTAAGTGGATCTTGGATTGGTAGTTCAGAAAAATCTTCTCTGTTGGGCTGTAAAGCCAAATGATGATAATGAAAGGTACAGTACTAGAATTTTTTCTCTTACAGTTCTTCTGAAACTGTAAAAAAAAAAGTCACTGAGCTGTTTGCAATTGTAGAAATACCAGCTTAAGGTGTACTGAATTATATGCATCTTGTGATGGCTAAGGAAAACGTAGCTGAATTAATCATAGATATTGACATTGAGGAGGAAACTGCTCTACTGAATTTATATGGTATGGGAAAAAATGTTGATCCGGAAGACTAGCTGCAAGAATGTAACAAAGGTATAAAAGAAGGAAAAGCAGAAGGAGGAAATAAAAATAACCTTATATAACAAACTAACCAAAGTAATTTTGAAATTATTCACCGCCTACTTTTCCTATATTTTCCTTTCTTCTATCTGTACTGTGATATGAATCTAACTCATGTTATTCAAAGGTACTACATATTCTCCAGGAACTTTAGTTTAATTAATATTTATAATAATGTTATATTTTCCAATAAATTTATCCTATTTTATTCAAGTTATCTCTAACCGTCTCTTTTATTTTATTATGTACTATCGAGGATACTAGTTTTATGATCTATTCCTGTATAATCTATAAATAATTATAATTATAAAAAATTAAACCCTATTATAGTATAATTTTATTCATAAATTATACGAGCCTGTATAAAGATATTAATGTAATCCCCGATCATTCTTTATCAACCAACTACCAATTATTCTTATATATTTAATAGTAATTAGGCAAAAAAAATGAATGAACAAAATAAAAAATTATCAACACAAATTATTTTAATTAAACCACGTTAATATAAATTTTGAATAAATCGAAATGTAGATAAAAATAAAGCAAGAAACAAAATGTAAAAATAAAATAAACAAAATAATAAGCGAAGAAATAAAAAAAATTAACTAAATCAATTAAAGATAAATTAATACAGAAAGAAAAGTAACTAAATTAAT
>NW_027109251.1:64208-65599 GCF_000696795.3 Halyomorpha halys | reverse complement strand
TATTTTATCTACTCAAATGGTCCTTTGACTAAACTTCAATCGTGACAGCGCTATACCAATGAGTAAAACTGCGTTTTTTACTTGGTTATTGGTTATTTGGTTTGTTTGTCAAAAATTGGTACTTAAAAACAAACCCCCCCAACTTATCTCGTAATACAATATATGATCCAATCTCATATGTAGGTGGAAACCTGCGAAATTAGCCCTTTCCAGAAACTCTAGATTTTCACTATATGACTTCTCGTAATCTAAGAAGCTTAAATCATAAATTTTTACAATACCGAACTGAAGTATTAATTTACTGGGTTGAATTATCTAGAATAGTTTAATAATATTAATAATGTTTTATTTTTATTATTATTTTTTTTTTATTGTTTCCATAAAATGTTTCCATTTTTTTTTTATTGTTTTTATTTGTTTTTCTTCATTCTTTGTTCTATGAAAATTTCCCTTATAGGTGGATTGAGACACCCACTATATATTATAAGTGGATTAGGTTCGTCATAATATTAAAAACCATTGTAGAGAATTTAAATATCAACAAAATAAAATAAAATGGTATTTTTTGTTCTGTTTTAATTAGAGGTTACATATTAATATAACTTCATTAGCGCACACTTCAAAATATAAATTATCAATTCTTTTTAATGCCTGCTTAGGTGTTGTTATCGTTTTTTAAAATTAATTTTACTTGAATTAAAGTAAAATATAACAGAATGAAAATATTTTATTGGAAGGAATATTTTATAGAAATTCCAAAAATTCAGTGGAGAAAGTCTATTCCTACTAGACATATTTCACGGGTGCCGCTACCGCATGGGCACTGCAAAATAATTTTTCACCAATCTTTATGGTGGCTAGTGTGCTTTTCTATTAACTGCAACGTGTTCTCAATAATTTATTGAATCTTATAATATGTTAAATTAATTCAATTCACATAGTTCACTTTTGTTGTATGTGTAGATTTTTTTTGCTTTTTTTTTATAGACAGACTTATTTCTTCTTTTTTTCCTTTTTAGATGGGGTAACAAGTACGTCGTTCTTGATTGCCCTACAGAAATGGCGAAGGAAATTGTCATAGCCCACGTGAGGGACATCACGATGGGGAAGAGAACTTACCACTATCTTCTGAGTGGTCTGGTGAGTGAAAATAATATTTGTTTTGTCTCTTATTTTATTTTATTTATTTTTTAATAACAATAAATAATGTTGAATAGAAGTTATAGTTTCAGTATAGCTGAAGATATTTCTTTTCAGAGTTATTCTAATTAAAAATAATATTTGAAACATATTTTTAAAGTACTACTATAATAATTTTAACAGAACATTTTATTTATTTTTTTTATTTAACTTATTTTATACCAGATCGGCCTGGTGGGCTTTACTTGGTT
>NW_027109251.1:60618-64158 GCF_000696795.3 Halyomorpha halys | reverse complement strand
TATATATATATATTTAACAGTTGATTATGGGGGGGGAGGATAAAGTCTCGTACATAAGACACCCCGTCGTACATAACTTTATACAATGTTATAATTAAAAGAAAAAAAAAGAAAATAAATAGATAAGAATAATGCTTCTTAATAACAGAGAAAATTAAAATTAATAACAAATAATAATGTTTGTACATTTAACAAAACAAATAATTTCCCTCTAATTGTAAAAAGAAACAAGTTAATTTGAAAAAGGGACGAGAGGAGAAGAGAAAAATAAATAATAATAATAAATAAAATAGAGTTAGTATGACTCATGAATTAATAAATATAGAATTTATAACAGAATGTCCTGCAGCAACCTGGGCTTCAATCTTCGGGTTGAGGTTGGGTTTCCCTGGTTGTAGGTCACTGTTCCTTTAACTGTCGGCAACTGGAAGTGGAACTTTGATTTCTGAACCGTTTGTTCATGCAATCCTCTAACAGAACATTTAAAAGTCCTTAACGTTGTATAAACATAGTTCTGTTTGATGTGTTACTATACGTTATAATAATATATGTGAGGTACAAAACTTCATTTTAAAGTCTTTCTTTGCTAACATGAGGATTGAATGTTTACTTATTATTCATCCTTGCTCTACAATTCTTTTAAATTTCTTAATGAGATCAATTCATATTTTAATTAAACTTTTCAATGAAATGAAATTACGAAATCAAGTAAATGGCATATTACATAATTGAAATTAAAGTTTATAATATGTGAATAGAGTACAAGTAGAAAAGAAACAAAATATCAACCAAGAACATGGGTGGGTTTTTTTTTTGTTATTCCTTTTATTTTTTATTATTTTATTTTGCTGGAAACTATCGTTTTCCGGTATATTTCGTTTTGAGTAAACAATAACCAATATTTTAAGGTTAATGATTTGATGGTTGAGAATAAAATCTACAAGAAGAACCGTTATTGAAGCATAAATATATCTATTAAATAAATCAAAAATTCGTATCCATTTTTGTCTCAACTCTTTATTTTTCACCAGTCCAACGTTTCGGCCATTCTAGCCATCCTCCAGGACATCTAAATATTTAACAGCTTATATAATATCTTCATTTTTAACACTTATAACAACAACATTATTCACTATATAATATAACATACCTTCAATATAATTTCTTCCTCACATTAATTTAAAGTTTCTTTTGCAGGCTATTCTACCCAGGTCATTTTCTTTATTATAAGTTAAAAGCTTATTCAAACAGTCAGTTATTAGAGAGTCATATTTATTATTAATAAGCTTACTAAGCTTAAGTCTAGTTACCTATTTTTTAAAATTTAAAATTATTAATATTTATCAACAATTAATTCACTACCATATAACAAACCATTTATAACCTCCCACTCACACAGGTCAGCCTTGTTTTAAAATTAATTTATTTTATTTTAAATTGGATTTTTGTCTCAATTTGGTATTTATTCTAATTCTCAAAATTCCATTATTACATTTAATTGTAAATAGTAACAAATTTCTCCATTTATTCTGCTTAAAATCTCTGCATAATGTTGGTTTAAATTCTTAGTATCTGTTTTAAAATTAACTGTGTAATTGATGTTCTCTGATATATAAATTGACTCAAGTATTTTTCTTTTGTACAAATTGTTTTTGTTTATGTAAAATTATGGTGAAAAAACTGGTGAAAATAAAATGTTGAGACAAAAACGGATACGATTTTTTTGATTTATTTAATACATAATTACCTTGTCTCAAGAAATTGAAATAACATAAATATATCTATAATGGAAGAAGATAGTTGACCGTATGAAGTAGATTGGTGGAAGATGGTCCGTGTCACAGTCAATAATGGTTTCAAAATAGTAACAAAAGAACTATTTATTGTTAAACCTGCGTTAACGTCAAAGTACTTTTGGAATGTATTTCAAATATTATTGTCAATCGGCATAACTATAAAAGGAAACCTCAGTTGACATCAGAATGTGATTCTTATCAGCCCTGACGAAGCCCCACAAACCTTGACCTTGACCACAAAGCGTAACCTTGGTTAACAATAAATAGTTTTTTGTTACTATTTTGAAACCTTTATTGACCCCCATCCAGACTATCTTCCTTCAATAAATGTATCTAGAAAATTAGTATGTAGTTGGTGAGTTAGTAAACACTGGATATATGAGAATTTAACTATAAATAGTTTTAACATATCTTCCTCTCGTAGTACTTTTGGAATGTATTTCAAATGATATTTTCAATCGGGATAACTATAAAAAGAAATATCTGTCGTATTTGTCATATATTTAATTAATACTACAGTTGTGTTTTACTATACCATAGGAATAATAAATGAAATAGAAATCTTAATATATTATTTCTAAATGATAGTTTTTTCGGTATGTCCTATCTCTCTTAATGTTCCATCTAAACCAATGATAGGGCATAATTTTGAAGATTTCCTTCACCTCTTATGAAAAATAATTAACATTTTTACAATATACTTTAACCTTTTATTTCGAAATGGAGACTGATTAGTGATTTTTTATACGCCCATATATGAATCATGGGGAAAATCATAAAATGTTTTTGAATCACTATCCCAAAGTTTTAAATGAATTATATATGAAAAAAATAATAATGGAATTAAAAGAAAATACAAATTATTTCATTATTTACATAATTACTATCCTGACCATATATATTTCGCCTTAAAAAAAAAATAGTTAAAAATTAACATTTAGTAAAAGCATACCGTATACTAAAGGATGTGTATGATCAAATAAATGTTTATGAATTTTGAATTATCTGCAATAATCGATAATACAGCACTAAGAACTTCATATTTTTAATATTTTATATTTTTTACGGAAGATTAGGGTTTACGTTAATTGTGCTTAACAACAAATGAGGATAAAGAGGTCAACAAATGCCAGTTTATCCGTACGGCTTAGTGGGTCTGCCTAAAATATGTAAGGGGAAGGTAGTTGTATAAAATATGAACAGCTCTGCTATGAAATATTCAAAACACCAGGCCAAGGGCTAGTGGGTCAAGCTAGATACGCACAAACAACCCCATCATCAAAATGTTATACCAAAATACCCTAGCTCTTAACAATGTTCTTAGCAATAGAGATAACTTATTTTTTGTAGTTTACTACGCTTTTAAAAAAATAGGCGTTTAATTAAATGTTATCGAAAATTAATATTTTTGGATATTAAATCATGACTTTTTTTTCTAATCAATTGCAACATATATTATATATAGTAATTTGTCTTTTCATATAATCTTCCAATAATTCGAAAAAAATTGTAATTAGCAACTTGAATATACCTACTTATTAAAGCCTTATTGTACTTTTATTACTTTTATATTTATTTAAGATCACCAGTTTGGATTCCGAACATCCCACTCTACTATCCAGCAATGTCATCGTGTAGTGGATGTTGTCTCGTCTTCTTTGGAGCGCGGAATGTACTGCTCGGGAGTCTTTTTCGATATAGAGCAGGCTTTTGATCGAGTCTGGCACCCGGGACTGCTTTACAA
>NW_027109251.1:52370-60418 GCF_000696795.3 Halyomorpha halys | reverse complement strand
TCCTCGAAGAATGGTGTCGAAATTGGAGGATAAAAATAAACCCCGTCAGATCACATTTACTCTTCGTCGTAAACCTATTGACTGCCCTACAGTATACTTTAATAATGTGGTTTTTACCCCTGTAGAACAGATTCGTTATCTTAGACTACATCTTGACAAACGACTAACCTGGAATCCTCACACAAGACTGGAAAGACAGGAAACTGCACGCAGATTCCCACTATTACAGCACTTACTAGACAAACGGTCTAAACTTCCCATATGCGACATGCTTTCAGATGACTTAGTTTTTGAGGGCGGTCCGTAGTTCATGAGGTTGAGGTGCAGGTCTTAGCAACCTGAGAACTGTGGGTGGAGCCGGTTCGAATCTGGCCTGATGAGTGAACTTCATCATTTTTATTTGACGGTCCCACGAAATAAAAACTTCACCCCCACCATGTTTAGAATAGGTTAGTCACCTCTAAATAATCACCCTCTCCTCTGTATGTCAGAAATTCTTAGGAAGGGGGACATAAAAAAAAAAAAAAATCCAGTTAAAAAAACTCAAAACACTTGGTTGTTTACATATCAAATATTATTACCGCATAAATTGTGTATAGAGCATTGCAATGAACTTAAAATTGACTAAAAGAATATTAATATTAATATAAAAATTAATTTAATCAAATAGCAATAACAATACTGTGAATTAGAATATTTAATAATAACTAAAAATAAAATTGATTAAAAAAAAACTTTCAATTATATTAATTTAATCTATACATTTGCTAAAATCCAACTTCACTATTTTCGGATCTGCTAGTTGTATAATGAAATTAAAACTTAGGAAGAACCATAGCTGGATACTTATTCTTCTCATAGCTTAACATTCATTCTTTGAATTAATATGTTAGCCAACGTACAGATTGTTGCACTTTGCAGTCGAATAAGTTGCATTTTTAAAGGGATTACTAAATAGAAAGACAGCGTTTCTTTTTTTTAATTCGTTCAAAAATCAGTTATGACCCAAAAAAATATTAGTATTATTATTCCTCTTTGCAACCTCTCAAAAATATTTAATAAAATAAACAATTAAACAGCTTATTAATTGTACCTATTTATCTAAATATCACTAATATTTGTTCATTTTCCAACAAAAAAAAATTAGTATGGAAATAAATTAACATTTCTAGTTTTTTTTTATTTATACTTTAAATCTTGAACAAATAAGGTTCTATTAATAATATCCATTCATTTTAGGCTCTCAAATTATTTTTTTTTTGTTTTGTTCTATTAACAACCAGAGCTATTAAAGGAAAAACTGACATAATTATGGACAGGGGACAGACCATTTCATATTTAAAAAAAAAAACTTGGAAATAATTATACAGTAAATTAAACAAAACAAAACAAAAAAAAAATCCTCGTGTACTACATATTGTTTTCAACATTTTTTGTACTTTAAATACGCTTGATTCGTCAATCACCTATCTCATATTTTTGATTCATATAAAAATAAATTATTAATAATGTATATATTGTATTTTCTTGCTTTTAATAATATTTTTCCGAAAAATTAAATAAAACAATTTTCCTTCAGACAGCGGAGCCGGCATTGTTCTGGAATACTGAAGATGTTTTTATGGAACCTAGCTCGTTTCCTAAGCCTTCGTCCATGTTATCCTTCTTGACATTTGAACTTGGATCTTCATCTTGTACTCTAATGGAATTTTTGGCATTGTTTTCGTTCTGTTCTGGAGATAAAATTGATTTGTTTTATCCCCAAACCTTTTTAACAAACTTGGATATTTTTCGAATAGAAATAAGAGAAAGATTATTTTTTTATCGACATTCTTCTGTTAATTGGTAATTTAAAAAAAAATTTTTTTTGCTACTTATATGATTTAATTTCAATTGGTCAAGTATATTTTTGATTGATTTTTTTTTTTATTATTTATTAGTAAACATGAATTGAACAATTTTCATTTAAAATATTCACACATATATTCTGAAAATTACATTATATAAAGGAGTGTGTGTTATCAATTCGATTCCATAATAAGTACTTGCTCTCTCTATCCATTGTTAAAACATTATTTTTTCGTTAAAAAAAAAAATAAATGATTTCCACGTAGGTTGCATTAAAAACCTATGACTTGAATATGTTTTGATAGTTTCTATTAAACTTCATGAATTTATATATTTGTTTTATGGGTTAGATACAACTGGTAATTCATAATATTCCGGGATATACGAATGTTTAACAATGTGTAAAGAAAATATGTGAACGTATACACTTGGGGGATATTCGTTTATTGCAACAGATTTAAAGATAAGATGTAAATCTCGGAACGTCAATAATCTTTAAAAATATGAAGTAATATTAACTGGAAGCCTTATAATTGCTAAATGAAACTAATTTTCAAATGTTAAGGTTCTTACAAGATATGAACATTTTGTTGAGTGGAAATGTGAATTATCATACTCAATTAGGATAAAAATGAAGTTCAATTTTGGTTAAAGATAGCCAACAAAAAGTGTAGAAAGATAGCGTAGCGAGATCCTTTTGGAAAACTCCAACTCTCTTGATGGGATCCTGAGCTAAGCCCCACAAACCGGATCAGCCGTCTTAGATCATCTCGGCTTTGCCAGTCTTCATCACTTCATCATACCGTTACGAGTTGTTAATTTATTTTTTATACTTGCCATATTATTATTTAAATTTTTTTGTGTATTTTAAAAAAATGTATTGTTTGTTTAATTTAATTACTATTATTACTTATGTCTTAAAATGTAAGATTTCACTAAATAAATTATATATATATTTCTTATTCTTCCCTTTTCCCCTCATTTCTACAAATATCTGTTGAGGTCAATACAGTAATTTCATGCTATATCTTCTCTAATTGGTCTAATAAATAATTTTAATTTTTTGCTTATTCCACAATTTAATTATCCATCCAATGAGCATATGTAATGTTTCAAGAGATGTATAAATTTCGAAAAAATAAAAAAAGAAATTAAAAAAAGAAGAAACTGTGTCTGTCCTGATGCTTATCTGGTATAGATTCTTTTTTGTTTTTGTCTTCTTTTTTTAACAAATTCTATTTATTACCTTAAATATAAACATTTTTTGTTTTATCGTTACTTTTTATCGAATATTTGTGCTGTATAAGTTAAAGTAGAAGATTTTAAGCATGTTTTATGAAATCTTTAGTATTGTTTTGGTCCTGACAATTTTTAGTTACTTTTTACAATGTACCTCATTTGGTGACCTGGGGTCTGAAATCCCAGAAAAGAGAAACAAAAAATCAGCCTATCCGTTCTGGAGGTATACGTGGCTGAAAGCATTTGGAACAATGGCAAAAAATACTATTTTTGATTCTATTTTGGTGTTAAAAACATGCTGTAATCATAAATGTATTCCGACTACAGTACTTTTCTTATTAAGGTTATCAGCAAACTAATATATATAATTTTATTCCTATCCTGATCAAGGTTTGTTTAGTTCGCCAAGCACGAAAAAAAATCATATTTTAATATAAATAAATATCATTTGACTCTTCATATAAAAAGTAGAGGGGAGAAGATCTTCCTTTAGTCTTTTAGGTCTTAAAATGTAAATTGGCGTACTATCACTTCTTTAAAATATTTTACATGCCATTTAAAATAACCCGACAGTAGGTGCAACTAGACAAGTAATATTACAACGATGAAGGATTGTGCTTAGAAAAAATCCAAGTAAAGCTAGAAATTGTTTTAAAAGATGTATTCTGCCTCTAATAAGAAGAAATTATGTTTGTCACGTTTTCCGTGGTGAGCTCTTAGTGGAATTCTCATAATAAATCTCGAAATTTTTCGACTTTTTCACTATATTTAAAATAATTTAAAAACTAAACACAATTTAGAACACAAACTTCTGCGCCGAATCACTAACTACCATGACATTAGAATTTGATCAAGAGGCGTTTCAAAATTATGGTCAAGTAAGTATCTGATTTTTTAAACTGTTTAGTTTTATCCATTATGTCAACTTTGCTCTTCAATCACAGTTTTACGATCAAATTCATCACTAAAATTTATAGAATAATAGTAGTAGATAATTTTACTAGCTTTCTAATGAATGCATTATTTGTTTAAACTTAATCAAGTGCACCTTTATAACACCTGATTTTTTTTTTCAAAATAAGGTCTTACGCCATAATTTTAATATTGCAGTACGTGTAAGAAAAACATTAAACACATTATTAAAAATGGGTAATTCAATTAAAAACAACATTTTTTATTGCGAATTAATTTTGAAAATTATTATACGTCTATTAGCAATCAAATTGTCGCTTTTTTAATATACTATAATGTATTTTTGAAGGAGTAGTTTTCGTGATAGTTGCCAAAATAAATTCGCAAAATTTTGGTTTCTAGTTGTTCAGATAAGACTTTTGGTTTATGAAAAATATTTCACAGGCATTATTAAACTTACAGATGTCTATAATCACTGAAATTAAAGCTAAATAAAAATATTATGAAGTATAATCAGTGTTTTCGTTGGAGTAGTTTTCATGATATTCGCCTAAATATAGGTATCTAGTTGTTCGGACAAAACGTTTGGTTTATGAAAAACTATAACTCAAAAACTATTTGATGTACAAACCTCTATAAATAATTAGTATATATTTTTAGGACTATTATTATGTTGTTAAAAGATACATGTGTGTGTATCCAAAACTCTATTCCTTCGCTGCCCATATGGATATTATGTTAATACTCTCCTAGTCACTTGAGGTTCTCATAAAACTTACATACAAGGCATATAGAAACCCACGGGTTTGTTCTAGCTGTATCTTCAAATTTATGTATTTCTTTTTTAAAAATAATAATCGTATCAAAACACAAAAACAATGATTATGATGGTTCAGCTATTTCTTTTTCCTTCAAACTTCGGAAGGATTTAAAAAAAATATATATTTTAATGGGCTGCTAGGAGACCAGTTACTGTTCCCTACTCACTTCTTGTCAAGTTGAGGTAATTGTTTTTCTTATTCTTTGACAGATTAATAAGAATTTTAAATTAATTCATGCTAGATTTTGTAAAACTCATAATTTTTTTCCCGCTCCATTTTGTTCTCTTATCGATCTAGAATTAAATTGTTGTATGCAATACCACTAATCAATTAGTCTTTATTTTATTTTTTTTAAATAATTTATTTATTGTTATTTACAACTGTATAAAAATATATACAACAAGTAAAATTGCTGTAGGTGACATAGTGATGTGATACAAACATGTGGAGAATCTACCTATTGATAGAACTCATTTCTCAATAACATTTCTAGAGGAGAAGATCTCGAGGCCATCTTCTTTTCAGACTTTTTATTAGGTAATAAAGGAGAAGCCAAGTTAGAAACAAGTGGATTAGGGTGGTTAGGGAGTTTATCATGGAAGGATTGGTATCTGGTTCTAGCCCAATAGGCAACATAAGAGACATTGAGGTTCTAATGGATGGTTTGATTCGTAAAAAAGTAAGGAGCATTAAGGATTTTGTACTGTAAGGATTGGATTCGGGAGGAATTTGATGGTTTAGTGGAGTCCCAAAGCTCAACTCCGTATGTCTAGATAGGCCTTATAATAGTCATGTAGATCAGTATTTTGTAATGGATTGGCATTTTAGACCGTTTGTCTAGTAAATGTTGTAATATTTGGAATCGACTAGCAATCTCCTGTCTTTTCAGTCTTGTATTAGGATTCCATGTCAGTCGTTAGTCCAGATGTAGTACTAAGTAACGGATCTGTTCGACAGGAATAAGTGGGGTATTATTAAAGGATACTGAGGGGCAAGAGGCCATGGATTTATGACGAAGGGTAAATTTTCTTTGGTGGGATTTATTGGAATTAATTTTAATCTTCCAGTTTGGCACCATTCTACAAGGGTGGTAATGTGGGATTTGTGGGTTTGGGATACGATGTAAGGATACCCTGAGGTACGCCAGAAGCCTGGCGGAATAAGCATTTTGTGATTTACTTGAAATAATCTTTCGGAGAGACAAGAACGGATAATGAGGGAATATGTAGGGGGTAGGGTTTTACGGATCTTGTATAGCAGTCCTGGGTGGCAGCCTCGATCAGATGTCTGTTCTAACCCAAGAATGACTCCTGAGCAGTTCATTCCGTTCTCCAACGAAGACGAGACATCAACCAAACAATGGCTTAACTGGATAGTGGAGTGAGATGTTCGGAATCCAAATTGGTGGTCTGGGATTATGTGGTTAGAATTAAGGATGGGTTACAGGCGTTTCAATGTGCATTTCCCAAGGATTTTGCCCATGATAGATTACAGAGAGATAGTGCGATAGGATGATGGGTATACTGACTGCTTTTGAGGTTTGGGAATCATTATTCCTTATTAAAATTAAAAATTGCTACCATGCCCTTCTAACTATAATTTAATTTGGTATTCATCGTATCTAGCTTAAAGTTTCATACTTTTACTGTAAATTGTTCAAAATTATATTATGTAGATACCAGGTTTGAAGAGGAGATACCTTATTTTGCATCCAATATCTTATTTTCGGAAAAACATTTTATTTTTATTTAAAACAACCAGTAAGAAACCGATTTTAAAAATAATAAGACTGCCTTGATTCGTTTATTACAAAAATTCTGATTTTATTAGTCATAGTGGAGTTAGAGAATTTTTTTGAAATGTATCAAGAGTGGCCATCCTCTTGTTTTGGAGGTGGGGTGAACGAAATTTTATATTGCTTTACGCAAAACTAGAGGTGCTGTAAAGTCAAATATAAGCTATGAATAGAGTAATTAAAATATTTCATGTATATTTTTTCTTAATGCAAACGATGAGATTCTATTTATTAAATTAATAGTTTATGAGCTACACAAACTAATTCATCTTTACTCCTGTTGATCAACATTTCTAGATTAAAACATAAAAGAAATTAGTATAATAATTAATCAACACAATTTATTTTGTTTTTGTAGTTAGGAGGAAACGGCCATATTGGTCCTAGCAAATGTTTTTAGCCCAACTCCGATTTTATTTTTTTATTGAAGAATTTAGATTCTTTTTTCCCCTAAGAACTGAAAAAACCTTCAATAAACTTAGACAGATCATTTACAAATCCAACCAGTCCATACCGTTTTATTAAAACCCAATAGTAAAACTACATCAATTACAAACGAATTCAAGGAATGGACCGTTTAAAGCTTTTAAATCATTTTGAGTAAATCAGTAAAAATAAATTACATCAGTTCTGTTTATTTCCAATTAGAACCTTAAAGACATTGAAAAGTAAGTCCAGAATCCTACTTCATTTACCTGGATATTATAGATCCATTTGACTGGAGGTATACGATGACTGGGCTCTTCCAAAGTTATCTTTGGACTTTTTCTCATGGGGGAAAAAGTTTTCCCTTGTTAACTTTAGTAGTTATAATTAATGGCCGGGAGTTAGCTTACTCCCCTCTGTCCACATAGCTCAGGGCCAACTGCTTTTTTATAGTCTCCAGAAACATTAGTTTTAATTAAGGGCTTCAAAAAAAAAAAATTAAAGTCTATAGCTGCAACAAATGGGACTAGAAAGACTATAAAACATATACAGAGATGATGGAAATGAGTGCAACAGCAATCTATGAGGACATATTTCTCAAATATCTATTAAACAAAAGATAATGTCTTATACATTTTTTTTTTATTTAAAACTAATTTTACTACTTATTTATGACATTTAATTAGAATTATTGTTTTTCTCGTTTGATTTACAGTTTTGATAACCTGAATAAATATAAGCAATAAGTGACGAACATTTTTTAAACAATTTTTATGTGAAAACGAACACTCCTTTTTTTATAATTTAAATGGTAAATTAATAATTACAATTGGGTCAATTTTTATTAACAGATAACGTTTCAAATCAACTTACGGTCTGAGTCATCTGACAGAGGGGATCAGCTGATCGAGGGTATATAAGAGATATAGCGAACACTATAAAGCTAGTATTTTACAGCAGTTCAAGCGTGTTAGATCTTATTCCTTCTTCTCTTTTTTGACATTTTG
>NW_027109251.1:9371-46094 GCF_000696795.3 Halyomorpha halys | reverse complement strand
TGTATATGAAAAACCAAACAATGTTTATGTAAACAATAAACTAATTGAAATTAACATAATGATAACTATGCGGAATAAAATGATATACATGATATCGTGAAAAGAATTAAAATATAGTGGTAGAATTAACGAAACAAAGAAGTGATGTCTAAAATTATATAAACGGGATAAATAATAAAACTAAAAATATTAAGAAGTAATGAGCAGAATTAAATTAAAAATGCAAGAAACACTGAACAAGGAAAGAATTAAAGAGACAATAGGAATAAGTAAGGCAATGAAAGAAGAAAAGAAATTAAAATAATCAGAGAAAATCACTTAATTGGATGTAGATATCTGCTACTAGCTATCCGAACTCTTGCAAGAGTGCGCAGGATTAGAATGTACGTTAGTGCCTAACGGAAACTGATAAAATAAATAAAGTAGAAAAAATATATAAATGTTAGTCTAAATTAAATAAATAAAGTAGAAGAAAAGATTAGAATCCTATTAAAGAAACAACTGAATAAATAATTTATAATTAAATAAAAATTAAATGAAAGGTCAAACTATAGATAGAAAGAAAAAGAAAAGCTAAACTAAATAAAATAAAATAAAAATTATTTTTGGTTAAAATATGAATGAAAACAAACATATTTTAAAAAGTAACATAAGACCACAGCAAACGATATCACCGTTCGATATAATTCGCATTACTGATAAGATTCCATTGCTATATCAATTTTCAGGAAAATTGAACTGAAATCATTATTTTTGATGACTCCTCATTTGTGGATTTCTATAAAAAAAAAAAAAGATTTTATATTTTATTAATATGATGCGAATTATTAATAGCAAAGTTACAGCTACAGTTTTAATTTTTTAAATATTTTATATTACTTATTAAAAAAGTGATATTAATATAATATTTAATAATATTAAATAATTTGCATATTCTAGTATTTATCACATCCACAGTAATCGTAATGCTCCATCATAATATTTCTAAAGATTTTTTCTGAATATTACAGCAGCCTCTGAAACTTTTTTTTTTTTTTTTAAAGTCTGAACTACATTAAAGAAAGTTTGTAACTTTTTTATAATGTAAAAGTTGCAAACTGAACCGGACGGGGCGTGCATAGGACAGTAGGGCCAAGTTGGGGCTGTCAATATTTGCCGACTTTGCCCTAGCGGGATGGCCCTCCATGTCATACGCCACTACCACTCCTCCTCAACTTTGGAATCCTCTTCCCAGATCGCTTCTTGAAAATATTTTTAGGAAAAGATTCATATATGATGCGATTTTAGTCCTTTACGGTTGATAGGAACTTTTATTACGTATTCCTTACATGGGGATGGACATGGCCATGTTTTAAAATTTATTAGAATTATTTATTTTTGTGTTTAGTTGTCAGTACAACTAGGTAAATAATGTATTTATGATAATGATGGTGAATAATATTAGTCATTTTTATTGATCTTATCTCCTTTATCGAACATTTTTACATTGATTTGTAATTTTCTTTCCGATTCAGAATTACATTTCTTTAACTTTTAATTAGGTCAGAAAAATTAAATTTCCCTTAATTTTTTTGTTACATTATATTGTTTTAATACACACTTTTTCATCCACTATTTTCGAAACACACAATTTATCTATTTATTTTTGATTTTGGTTTTAACCTTCTTTTTTTTTATCTGAAAACTAGAAATAGTTTATTATTTAAAAAAAAATGTTTACCAGTGTTTTTGTTAATTTTCTTGTCACATTGTTTAAGATGCGAGAAAATAAGTTTGGTGTATTCATAATATAAATATTTGCATATCGTTGTGACATTATATAATATTAATTTTTTATTTTTTATTTTTTACTAGATACTTTTATTTTAATTATGATAAAAAAGTTATTTTATTCAATAATGAATTCTTAGAGCCCTAGTATATGGTTTATATTAAGTTGTTCTTTTGTTTGGTAATTTATATTTCTTCTAATAAGTTTCCATTACTTGTTCTGGTAGCTGTATCCAATATTTTAGGTTTTTCAAAAATAAATTTGTGGTAATTTAGTCCTATGAAAAAAAGATGTTATTTCTATTTGTAACGTTTGAGAAGTGGTGTTCTCTAATTGTATTTGGTTTTATTACTTTTACTAGACTTTCCCAATCGAATTTGTAAATGGAAATTATAGTGATAAAATATGCTAGATAATTTCCTTTATAGGCATAATAATAAAAGCAAATTTTTCATTAAAATTATTATATTGTGTAAGGAATAGTAGCTACAAGTTTTATTTTTTGTATTATTCGATGTTTTGAAGAAAAAGGAATAAAATAAAGGAGGTAACATGTTATAAAACAATGTAATGTATAAAAATAAATCGAAGTTAACTGTTGCTTTCCTAAATAAAAGTTGAACTATTAAATCGGAAGTCAGATTAAAAATTATTAATAAAGATAGTTTAATATAAAACAATATAATATAAAGAAATGCTGAACATTATTACAGAATAGTTTATCTGCTAAATACATAACTAATGTCAACTAATTATTTCATTATATTATGAAACAAATAATTAAAAGTATATAATAGTAAATGACTTCCTAACCACTTATGGTGTAAAGTCTAATAAAAATTGGATTTTTGCTGATATCAATCCAAGTAAGTTCAGTACTTCGATGGCAATGCAATTATCAAGAATCAACACCAGGAAGGTTTCGGAATATGTAGTTTTCCGAGGCATTCCAAAAACTGTTAGAAATGTGAATTGTTTTTAGGTTAACATGTCCAAATACTTTAAAAAACAAGTCAATGCTTTTAAAATTCCAATCCGCGATATACTCACTAATAATACTCCGATTTTATTTTATTTTTTTTTTGCACCGTAATAAATTTAATTAGTTTTTATACAAAGAAGTTTTAAGATTCTACGTATCTTCAAACATAACACTTCAAATTTTGCGCGAGGGTTAATTTTTATTTTTTTTTTCTCAATTACAAAGATTCATTATTGACACCAATAAATCAAGGCAAAATGTAATCCTATGTAGCATTGTTTGTAATGATCTGAATACGATGTGTTTTTCTAGTATTTTGTAGTTATTCAAATTTATTTTAAATAACTAGTATACAATTAACCATTAAAATGTATAGTTTCTGAGTCATGCGCAAATAAACTTTTCTATTCTTTATTATATTTTTCTGCTTTTTTTTTAGGAAATTGATTGTAGGAAGTTTTGTAAGTATAAGTAAGCAACAAAATAGATCTAGGCGTTCAAGAGATAATTTTAATTTTTTTTAATTTTATATAAGACTGAGAAATTATACCAAAACCCTATTTATTTTTCATCTATCTTGATTAACAGTATATATATGGCTGGAGAAAACATCCAATTATCAGCGATTTTTAATTCTTTATGAATAATTACAAAGGTTCATTTTTGAAAATGAAATAAAAATATGTACCACTACAACCCATGAAGGTTCAGAAGTTTTTTCTTAATCAAGGGTACTAACTTTATGATCTGGGAGGGTTCCCCGAACTCACTGTTAATGTAACAGAACAAATATCATCTGTCATAGCCAGATTAGAACCCAGATACTTGGATCTCGTTAGAAGAACACCGCCTTACCCCGCTCTCCAATTATTGAATTATTTGTTATAATTTTTTTTATTGAATTTAGTGTGTAGTAATTAAAATTAATAGATTCAAAAATAATTTAAGTTTGCTTCTAATACCCTAACTGAATTTTATTCCTCGTATTTTTTGTCTTTTCATCAGTTAGTAACTTCTTCTGTTTTTACTTCATTTCCTAAAGTTTTCAAGATTAGTTCATAGCATTTTTTTACACCATTTGGTGTTTTTTATTTTATTGCAACTAGACTATTTAGCGAAAACACGGTAGTTAACTTCAAGATTATAACTTATAAAATAAGAACTTTATAAAATTTACGTTTTGTCACAAATTTTGTTTCTCTTTGTTTTTGGAGATTAGCTATATATGTAAAAACTAATATTTTTATAAAATAGTCTTTAGGTAAGTTTTATCAAACTCCTTTGAGACATTTTGGCACTCTTTTGGCTAGAAGACCAAAGATTCCCCATTTCCTACTCAGTCATTTACAGCCAAAACATACAAAAAAATTCAACATAATCGTCTTCGCAATTCAAGAGATTATCGTGGGACTGAAAGACCACACTCACTCAGTCAAACCGACATCCCATTACTCAGCCTTGGTCCTCTCGAGTATCTTCCTCTTGCTCAATCGGTGAAATTCTGCTGTTCTGTGCCGAATACTGACCATAGTTGTCCAATCTTACTATTGACGCATGGAAGCTTCGTGCCCCGGTATCATTCATTTCTTCGTCCTTTCTGAATATCTTGAGCACATCCTTACATATGAACCTAACGATTCATCTTTCAAAAAACTAGTAATGGCAAAAAATTTGTTACAGTGTCCATAGGGGTCTGCAATGCATAAATCCGTTCAAAATAACAGATCAATAATTTAAACAAAAAATATATGATACACATTTCAATATATTGAAGATAAATTAAAATAAATTGCAGAAAGGGGGTGGGAGTAAGCTGAAAGATACATAATATTGTAAGTGATGTTAGCCGAATTTAGAAAATAGGGAAGTTATATTACTGAGATGATATGGTGATAATGATGAGGCACCACTTCAAGTTTAGCAGGAAGATGAAAGATACTTTCTTACTAGGTGTGAGCGGTTAGAACCTTATATTGAGGTGGGTCAGCTGTTCTAGGATTTTCAGCTGTTGATTGGAGTTCCAGCCTCCATGCTGGATGCCCCCAGTGCCATACTTGCTGCCTGTTTGCTGGACATCTCTGGTCTAGTGCTTGTAACTGGAAGAAGACAGGCCAGAGGTCCCTTGATGTCTAGAGGTTCCAACAGCCAGGGATTAGCCCTCCAATCAGCTCTGATTGGCCCTTTTCTTCTTAGGTTGCGCCAAGACTAGCAGTTCCTTTTGCCAATAGATGGTGCTCCTTATCACTTTAGTACGATTAAAGGGTCTCCACACGTTAAACCCCCCAAATCATAAAACCATAGGCCTTTGGACTGGACAATGAGTGAAATAATTTTATTAGGTTTAAAAACATGAATTACATAAAACATTAATATAGCTGTCATCCCAGCATTCATAGCAAAGTTTTAAGAACTTCAAAGCTAAAAAAAAAAATTTATTTTATTTATGTGTGTTTCTTTTTTTAAAATAATAACAATTAAAAGATTGTAGATTCTGTAGAGGATAATGAACAGGAAGTATTATAAATTAAAAAAAGAAGTGAAAAAATTATTCAGCATACCTTTCATAATTTGATACATTAAAAAACTTACAAATTAGCTGTTTTGAATATGTTCATGGCTAGCGATATAATTTGTTATCGGCACATTCGTATATTACCCATATTATAGAACTCACCTGAACTTTGCCTGTCATCAACAGAGATACTCTGTTAATTTAATATCTGTATACAAGCCAAGTGACATGAATCGAATCCTATTGTTAGTTATAAATCAAAATTATAAAATGGTTTAACACAACGGGTAATTCCATGTCCTAAATAAAAATATTAGTAATTTCCATATATATTCTAATTGTTCGGTAAAACGTCTGGTTTAAGAAAATCTATATCTCAGCATCTGTGCACTGCAATTAAAGCTAGTTAAATGTACTATAAAGTAGTTTTTAATTAATATTTTCTTAGAGATAGTAGTTTTCAATATATTAGCCAAAACAATTGACTAAGTATTGATCTTTCATAATTTCGCTTTTTGAGAAATTGTATCTGGAGAACTGTTGTACCTAAAGGGCTCTATTAGAGCTCATATTTAAAAAAAGTTACTATACTTTAATCATTGTCTAAGGTGTGTTTTTTTTAAAATTTTGTTGGTAGTTTTATTGATATGGAACTATAAATTAAAACTGAGCAATAATCTTAAGTTTTTCTTCAATTCAATTAACTTCAGACGGCATGCTCATTGAACACTGCTGTATTTACTTTTTAATGACATTCATTGTACTCCTTAAAAAAACTGAACCATTTAATGAACCAAAAATAATGCAATTTTATTATGTTTTGCATAAAAGAACTCAAAAATGAATATGTCGTATCATCTAGAACAGCTATCATTTTTTATTGCCCCTATTAATAGTTGGCTGAGTCATCATTTTTGACTCCTAACTATTTACAGTTATCATTGAAGTGTCAAAAATTGGTGTCAAAATTACTTCTTTTTTTCTCCTGTTAGGCTCTTGGACTTATTTGTTGATTGTGGGTTCCTCATCTTACTGTAATAAGAAATGCTATAATCGGCTGTATAAGAGTAATAGGACGACTCAGAAGATTTCATTAAGCAATTTCTATGATTATTAAAAAAAAAAAAAAGGGATGGAAACAGTTATAACAACAACATAAGGCAATAATTCTTATTAAATGAAATAATAAGCTCATAAAATTAAATTTTATTAAAAAAAGTTTTTTAGAAAAATACATTTTCTTACTTCTCGAAATATACTTTTTATTTTAATTAATCATAGTTTAATTTTAATATTAAGTTGATTAGGAATGTTTATACGTGATATAACACTTTTTTTATAAACAGCAGCAAATAAAAGAATAACTTGTTTTAACTAACGATTTAAGTAAGGTTATCTTGATGGTGCTAAATAAAGATTCAGTACTTTTGACAAAACAATATATGCATTAATTATTAAATATTATGGAATAGACATATTTTTATTAATTCTTTTTTTGAAAAACTAATCTGTGAAGGTACTTAAAAAATATATTAAGCATATAGATTATTTGAGTAAATAAGGAATATTTCATTTTAAAGTGACTTTGTAGCAAGGATCCAATTTAAGGCATTTTTTTCCTTACAGGAAAACGGCCGCTAAATCAATCTAATTCAACATTTAAGTGAAAACTCGTGGGATCATAAAACAAACTGTAATGTAAAAATCATGTTAAGTTAATTAAAGAATTCAGAGAAAACCTCTTTTTTACACATTATAGATGTTTCAAGGATAATACTTTTTTTTACAAATCGTTTAATTTTTTTTCGATTAATATTAAGAGATTAAAACGTTATGTATACTTTAAATATGATTCATTTCAAACCTTTCATTATCCGATTCGTCCAATAGAAAACATCATAAATTTTATTGGTAACTAAGAATCAGTTACGGGTTGTCGCGGCGAATTAGTAACAGAGGAGTATTTCATTACCACGATCATTTCTTGAATCACGAAAACGATTTTGATGAATTTCTTTTGGATAATTTTGGCTATAGATGTCTGTGTAAACAATGGGGCTATGTTTTACGATATTGCCAAAATGACTCAAACTATATTGATAAAATTTGCCTAAAATCTTTATCATAAAAATATTTATATACACCTAGCCAGTCTCCGAAACAGGGCCTAACAAAATTTATAATGGAAAAAAATTAATTTACATATAATTCAATAAGTGCACACATTGTGGAAAATAAATATTTCAATATAATACTTAATTGAAAAATAATTAAATATTCTGCTATAGTAAAAAAAAAATCGTATTTTTATCCTAACTGAAGTTATTGATAATTATTCAAAAAAACCGCATCTAGCAAAGATAGAGCTTTTGATCCTTGAGTCAATGTTTTAATTAATTATGTACCTATAGGAACCCGGTTTTCCTTTTTTATTTACCTTTAACTTATTTATTTATTTTTAACTAATTTTATCTCTTTCTAAATTGTTTATTTACTTTTAACTTATTTTATCTCTTTCTAATTGATTATTTCTTTATAACTTATTTTATCACTTTTTAAATTATTTATTTATTAGTTTTTAATTGGTATAAACATAATTACCCATCGTTATTCTAGTTTAAATAGTTCCTACATTTTAAGTTGTTTACTACGTTTTCTTATTATTTCTTTATGTGTGCTTTCTAGAAATATCTATTCTGAAACAATCCCTAAATAAAAAAAAGAACTTATGTAGTTAACTCATATATAAACAATATAACACCGGAAATATAATGGAGTAGGATGTAATTTGCGTATTAAGTATGTAGTGTTAATAATTAAAAATAAAACAAAAAGGAATAAAAATACAAAGGGAGAAGAAATACATATACAAAAAAATCAAAACGAATATAATGTAATTTTGTTTGAAAAAAAGTGTTATAAATATTGTACTAATGTATTTCCTTTTTTTTCTCTTTTTTTTTTTGTATTGCCATTAAAGATGCAGTGTGATCTACAGGAGAGTAACCCACTGTACTTTGGCATTGCTTATTGTCAATTAATTATTTCTCTCTCTAGAATAAATCAAAAACTATCTACCATACATTCTCTGAAACATTAGAGAAAGTAGTTTGAATTATTATTAAATTTGAAGTATTCTAACAATAAAATAAAATTGGACTAATTATTTGTAAGGACACAACAAAATATTTTTGTTTTGGATATTCCTGTAAGTAAAGTTATCTGAGTAGTCACTAGGTAACATAAATATAGATTATGTTTCAGTTTAAGAATAGTTATGAATTCACGACGCACAATGTAAGGTTTTGACGTTGACATAAAAGGTAATGCCAAGAATTTGATGCTATTGATGTACCCTAAATTATGTAGCATAAAGTAAACGAGTAGAATAGCATATTGTTTCTGTAACTAATATGAATCAATTTGAAGCAGGATAGGCAGGAGAGGGTATCTGCTTTGAGAACAATGAGCCGGCAGAAGAGGCTGGAGCAGTCTAATGTTTCTTGCAGCTAATTAACGGGAAAGTAGTTAGCCAGCTCCGTTAATTAGTATCAGCGAATAATAATTAGTGGGAGTGAGATTAGCCGCTGCCCTCAAGCGGGCTACTTACATCTCGCTGGCTGCCTTACTCATCGAGTATATTTCATACTCCTCTTCATCTCTGGCATTTGGATGGTTATTCAATACAAGAGTCCGTGGTGTCCAAGAATATTCATGTATCAAATTAGCAACATTGTATCAGAAAAGGTGCCGTACAGTGGTTTAAAACTTACTTTTTTCGAGGAAAACCCATCTGTGACCCTTAGAAATTTGGCTTAACTACCATGTTAAGGTAAAATTTGCAATAATACCCATATTTCCAATTTTTTTTTATATTCACTATTGATGTTGTGAGGGATATTGTAAAATACCTATACTATAAAGAAAAAATTAACTTTTTTCACTTTTATAATCAAAATAAAAGCTATTCCACCATCCATCCATTTTTGTGGAGATGTAGGCTTATAGTACATTTAGGATACACAATATTCTCGGATACACAGGCAGATCTCAGATTGTTAGACTTAGGCCTAACCACCTGAGCCATTGACGGCCTCTTGAAGTTTATACAATTTTTTATTACGTTTTAGTCATATAATAGTCATCTTGTGGAACTAATGTTCTAAGAACCTGATCCGATTAGAAAAATTAAAGTTCAGGTTATTCATGATTTATAATTTATTATATTTTAGACTTAATTAATTAAGAAAAAATGGAAAAAAGTTGTATTTAGTTTTTATTTATTTTGGGTTAAAACCATAAATATAAGCGTAAAAGTGTTTTTAATTCGAAACAGTTTCCGTTATTCAATCTGAAATGGATTATTAATTTCCATTTCCTCGTAAAATCACAAAAGCTTTCATTAGGATTACAAAAAAGAACAATAATTTAATTTTTTCTCTATGCAATATTATTTCAATAGAAATAAATTTGAAATACTACTTCAAAATATTTTTTTTTCAAAGATCGATGAAAACAGAATAATTAAAGCAGATTATAACCTATGAGAGATTTAATAAAACAACAAATCATAAACATGATCCTCACGCCCAGACATGAACCCACACCTACCATCTAATTTACATATGCAAGCTGTAGCAGTAGTACACACTCAACAAACACATTACATTACGTTAGAACAACATCAGAATGAACTGGTATGCGGAAGTGGCCAAGTAATGCCAAATTCAAAACAATAATCCAATGTTAAACGATCACAGAAACTAAATAAATACAGATAATAATAATTTTTCTTTCAAACAGAAATAATCTGGTGCAGTTGCACATAACACGATTTTCACTTACCCCCATTACTTTCACTTAAAACTACCCGCTAAAAATACCCGCTCTTTTTTGAGGACAGATATTTCAATATTATTCACTGTGTCAATGAGAAAGGAAAGTTCTATTACTGATTTTCCAAAAGAACCTTTCAATTGGCATATCGACTAGCTTCAGTTTCAACAGTTTTCTGAAAAGTACTTGCAAATGAGCATAAATGAAGTGTAGTCAAATAAACATTTATTCCTGGACATATATAATATAAGAAACAATATTATTTAAACATTTATAAAAAAAGACATAAAGAAGTGCTGAAAAATATTCGAAGTCTTCATCATTATGATATCATCGAAAACTATTAATTCCATGTCATCATGTGGGTCATTTGGATCAATAAATCTTATGATTCTCCTTCAGACGATGTCTTGGAATTCCAAAATTGAATAAAAAACTAACCACACGGAATGTTTCCTTAAACGATTCTTCATTACTAGAGACGATCCAAAGCCAATAAACCTGAAATCGGGTTTGAGAATCGAATGATTAGAATCTTGCATTAATGGATTTAGCAACCATTTTTCCAGATTTTCACTCATCAAGATGTCGAAGTTCTCTTCTATTTTCTTCCAATTTATTTGTTGACAGTTTGACACCTTCTTTATATAAAAAAAATGTTTTTTGTGCCTTCCTGTTCCCACATAATATTTGTATGATCGCCAGGTATGCATTCCCATGTTGGTTACCCTAGGTATGTAGATCGGAACGTTATCGGTGTTTCCATGGTAACCGAGTTCCACTAGTATCTATAATCGTCAGGTATTTCCCATTATTACAGGTATTATCCTCAATCAGTTTATAATAATTATAACGTTTAGTAATGTTGCATACTGCAAATAACATTTCTTAAATAATTGAATTTGGTTCTTTGGAATATTTTTATATGTTAATCCGGTTTTCAGCTTTACGTTTTTGGCAACTGTAGTGATGTAGTGGTGATCCGGTGGATTGCTTCGCGCCGTAGCTCTGCCCTTCTTAATTGTTTTCCTTCACATCATGAGACATTGGCCGGTCCCTGCAAGTTATACAGATTTATTCTCCTTGTTTTGAGTCTCTGATACTAATCCAACGCTCCGGTAGGACTTTCCTTTAAAATCAAAAGCGAAATTTAGAAAATAAACTCTTGATATTGAACACCTTTAAAAATTGTGGATATTTAAAAAATCGATCTTCGGGATGCTCGGTATCCTAATAGTAACACTTAGGACAAGTTTATTTATTTATGGTGATTAAACATTAATTAATAAATTAAGTACTTAATATGAAAAAGATACTTATTTATGTAAGTTATTTTGATGTATAAATCAATATTTCAATAATGTCACCAAAATGCTGGAATTGAATTTTTCCAGTGTTGCATAATTCGAATTTTTTGTTGTAAATGTCTCCACTGGTCCTTCTCGTATTTGTAACTAAGTAATGGTAGAGCTGGCCGTTTTCGTAACAAGATTACATATTTGGACGCATTTTATACACGTTACTCGCCGCTTTTTTAACAAAAGAGCTTTAGTACTGCATACAGAATGGAACCACCTGACTAAAACAATGTCAAACTCTTGCTAAAAATGTACTTGGCCATATTTGCAACCAAGCTATTGATGAGTTAATTTTAATTTTAAGTATCAGCATAAGTTTAAATATTGTCGCTTTCAAGCTGTCATATCAACATTTAAAAAAAAACGCATTATTCTTAGAAGAGTAGAGCTATGCATTGATATTTTTTTAACATTAACACTATGAAAATTATGTTGTTGATTTTATCGAACCAACAAGGTATCTTAGCTTAAGTAACAATATTCGTATAATACCAGAACATTATTTTGACATATCATACTGTTTTCAATTGTTAGAAAAAAATACTTTTATCATAGCTATAACTAAATTAAATACAATAAATTCGTTAGGATTTTGAAAGATTCTGGTAGGAAATCGGTTCATTCAGGTCAGCAGGCATAAATAAATATGTAATAAGATGATTCCCGAAACAGGCGCTATTTTTGTAAAACCATCGTTTCAATTTATATTAATAACGTCTTATAACTCAATTAAAAGCCGGGGACTCGAACACACAACCTTCGAGTTGGTTGACAGGCGCGTTGCCACGCTGCTACCGTCGCCCCCCCCCCCGGTTACTTTGGTTGAATTACTGGTTAATTAGGTTGATAGCTAAGGTAAGATTCATTGAAAAATTCAGTGTGCAGAATTTCATTCTAATTGGACAGACAGAGAAAGACAGACAATTAATAAACAATTATGACACAATAAACAATTATATTGTCCGGGAAATTACCGGGGAGGAGGGGTTTATGTGAATATGGATTATGATTTTAGAACGTCTACATTCTTACCAAATTTCTTTAAGTGAAAAATAGTCTGCTGAATTCCATTAAAAAAAAATAATACAATTCCTTCTAGACCATTTGTTAGAATAATGCTGGGTGGAATTGTTAGAGGTGGAGGGAACGGTAAGGTTCAGCTGAACCCCCCCCCTTATAAAAACACGAGGTCCACCCGTTTAATGATAATTTAATTGCTTCCAAAACACTAACCAATTAGTGTGCCATTGTCTCCAACAGCATCCCCAATATTGGTCCACATTACTGCAAGGGCACAATTAGACCCTTAATCTTAATATCTATAACTTAAATGGCAGATACAATCATCTAATTTTAATCGATCTAATTTTGTTTTCTGTATAAATAATATAATATTTAAAATCATTTATATGTTTAAAATAGTTGATTATTTTCATGATTTTTTGTTATTACTGTTAGGAATATATTGGAATATATAATAATAATAATAATATAGTGGAAGGAAATATATATATATAAAAAAATATTTATATTAATAAAAATTGTAACGAAATAGGAAAACATTTGTTTTTCTGAGCATATTAATTTCCACAGCAACCGTTTCTCTGATAATTGATTTTAATATTTTTTGTCTATTTATATATTTACAATAATTTGTTGTTTTATGCTTAGTTTTAAAAAAAAAATTACTATAATTTTTATTATTAGAAAAAAATATCACGAAATACAATGCTTCTAAATACGATGGGGAATCCCTCAGATTGGATTAGGAAAAAAATCTGATATCATGTGAGAATTAAAATAATTTTTTCTTATTAACCATCTACAAGTTCTGTTGGGGTAAATTAACATTCAAGTACTCTTTTTGAAATGGGAAAAGAAGGCTATGAGGAATCTAGGATAACCCGACAGTATATGAAAAACTTGGTGCACTTTGTAGCCAATGTGAGTTAGTTAGTTGCCGTTCATGTATTGCACTTTGAGACAACCTGGTCGATATTTATAAAAATTAATAATTAACGTTTTGATAAGCTCATTAAAAATTGTTCAGTTGTTAATCAGCGGCCCTTCTTTGAGGGAGCCAGAAGGACTGAAATAACTTCCGTTGCAGAATTTATTTCAGGTATTATATAACTGAATGATCCTCACACATTATATCTTTATAATTGTACTATGTTAAATAAAAAACATATATTTGAAAGATAATTGACAAGATATGAAAGAATATATTTACACCTGTTTACATCGGGATCTGTCCGTGCTGTACTTCAGGTACCCTGATTGTATTTTAAAATGATAATTAAAATTAGTGTGGAAAAGGGATGTTGAAATTGTGAGAACCTTCTGTCAATAAAACATGCATATATTTCTCCCTTTATTTCAAATGTTAATCCCTGGAGGGTCTCATGGGTAATAGAATATGTCTTATCTGGTGTGTGGCGTCTTCTAGCCGCTTTCCAGTCCAGGTTTAGCGGTTGGCGAAATGATGAAAACCATATATCCTCGCCTGGTGTCTAAAAGACGTTTCTCGATCGGTGGCTGGCCGGTATGTCCTTGACTCTGGCATGGTGGTAGGGGCAGGCCAGATCCGGTATTGCAGTGTGCAATGTGTCTTCCGGTGTCCGTGGAAAATGAGACCCTCCCCCCCCCCGACTTTATACAAATTCAAAAAAGAACCGAAAATATCGATACCTAAATCCGACAAAACCTATAATACAAACTAGATTAAATTATTGATTCTGAAGGGTGAAGGGTAAATGCTTTAATTAATTAAATCAAGAAAAATACAATATTTATCTAAGAACAATATTAAATAAGCAGAAGCTTGGTGATGCATCACAGGCGCTTGCCAAAACGTCCTTTGATTTGTGCCTAAACAATTATTCTCGACAGGCCTGCCACAAATTCAGTAAAAATCAATAATACCCAATTACACGCTTGCTCATGTGGAAATTCCCTACAATTTTGCAAAGTTGGAGTAGCACTTTAAGACGTCCAAATACACATTTTTTAATGATAATTGTGGTAATCAGTTTGATTTGTTGAGACGAAAAGTGTTATAATGAATATATATGCATTGAAATTATAGATTTATCGTTGACTTGGGAAAATAACCGTTTCTCTATTTCATGCGCTTTTTAAATACTGCTGGATTAAACTATCATAAAGTCTCCTCTTTCCGTTTTAAGCTAATATTTTTAAAGTGATATAGGACCGTCACTCCCGGGGTCTTTGCGGGCCAGTTCGGCGGGGAAGGATTGCCTTTTTTTAGTGGAAAGAAACTATTTCAGTGTATTTGAGACCTCAATTCTAAGATTGTCTCCTACATAATGACCTAAACGTCGGAAAAGAAATAAACTTTGTTGGGTGAGAGAATAGGATCAAATTAAATTGTGTTATTATTAAAGTTGACCACTCTCGAATAATTAATCAAAAATGTATTATATTAGAAACTATTAATTAATGATTTTGTAAAAAATATTTGTTAAATTATAAATCTTATATTTTTTCCAGCACTTTTAATGTTTAAATTGTTTTTTCCTTTTTAAACTCGTTGACCAGAGAACTAGAGCAATTTTTATTAAACTTAAATTATTTTTTTAAAAATAGGCATATCTATTCTTTATTAATTTCCTTATAACAATAAGAAAAAAAAATGAATTGAAGAGAATCAATAAAATATGCCACAAATTAAAGTCATTTAGTATTAGTGTTCAAATACACATTCATGCAATTTGAAACAAAATTAATAATTAAAAAATTTCACTTGTGGCTAAATAAGGTTCAGGGTTTACGACATTCACCTCTGGGTTATTATATTTTATTTAAAGTATTCAACTCATTTTTTTATTAAATATAATATTTCTGTGGAAACCAAGTACCTATAATTTATCTAAAAAGATATAAAAATATATAACTTTTTTAGCTATTCTTTGAAAAAATACCATATTCACTATTTGGTTTGAATTTTATTATTACTTATCATGTTGGATTTTCAACGTGTGATTTAAATTATACAATGGATAGGGCCGTACCGGACAGACCAATGAATAAAGATCGGCCTAAATAGCCCTACAGAAAAAATATGAGAAAGCATAATAATAATAAACATTTTTTTTTTATTAAGGACGATAAAAATGAATAACAACCAAAGTACAGTATTATAACTATAAGAGCATGAGGGTATGCTATATATGTTTGTTTTTGTTTTTAATTACACTGATTTTAGTGGATTATAATAAAATCTTTATTGTTTATTTCCATTTTTTGTAAATTTTAATAGTAATATACAGTTAGCTATTATCAAGTCCGAAAAACAAGAAAATAAATTAATTACTACAAAGTCGAAGTTATAGATACTTTGTTCTACATTGATTTTCTACATTCTTATCTACATTAACACTCATCCAATTGGTGTGTTTTCACACGGTACGGCGAAGGGGGTTCGGGGATTTCACAAGATCCAACAATATATACAATAGTGTGAACAGTGTTCATTTAAGTTAGGTTTTAAGAAACTACTGTTGTGTTTCTTAATGGAATTCTTTGTTATACATTATCAAGGGTTTGCATTATTATTCATTGTACGTTTCGATGCAATTTAAAGCCCTTGATTATTAAACTAATAGTTTATCTGTAACCTCCCGTATCATGTTCCTATTGATATCAAAGAATAAAGTTATTTCTCTTTTAATTTGATTAGTTTATATTTCTTATTCTGCCCCAAAAATGTCCAATCTTTTCTGGCAAACATTGAGTAAGATCTCCTAAGTTCACTAGATTTTGAAAGTATAAAAAATGAGACAATACTATTAAAAATACTAAAAACATTATTACAACTTACTGATGACTTTATTTAAAACACAACTTTCAATCAGTTGTGTTAAAGGTAAAGGATCCTTTAGTGTTCTTCCATTGAGAATAACGCATATTGTTGACAAACCTCAACGTTGACCGTTTAAGAAAGCTTCAGTCATGTATATTATTTATTTTATTTATCAACTTTCAAATTTAACATTAATTAAATTCTATCGGGATACTAATAATTCCGGGTAAAACACTCGATAATCAAGTAATATCGGACCTATTAAATTATTTTTTAAAAAATTCCCAATTATAGGATCACACACCAAAGGGCAACGAACCGTGGCAAATTTAAATGAAGTAGATTACAGAATAAAGAAAGATAAAAACAGATTAATGAACAACATTAAAGGAGATTAGATGCCGCCTTAAATTAACCCCTCATGTTCTTCTTCAGGTGCTTTTTTTCATTTATTCATCATAATTTACAACAGTTGACTTAACTTTTGTTACTTTGCAGTAACTGGAATTTTTCCTCACCTACTTTCCTGATTATTTATTTCTTTAGGTATCAGGTAGAAAAATTACCTTGTCTCACCACCTCATATTTCTCTTTTCCATTCATTGTAATTACTTCTTCCTCGTTCTACTTTCTTATTTATCAGTATATATTATTTATGATTATTGTTCTTTATCTAATTAGGTTGTCTCCGGAGCAAATTCTTATTACTGGAGCATTTGTTGTTGATTGGTTTATATTATTTTTATATTTATCTTACTTTTATGAATTTATTTAATATTTATGGATATCACGTTACCAATCATGGTATTGTATGTAGTTGTGAACTACCTAATACCATAAATAAATGTACAAGAACTCCATGTAAAATCAGAGTTCACTTAACTTGGTTCTATTATAGAAGACCATAGTTACTTTTTTAGCATTGTACATAATATCTACAAGGGAACAATCTGATATTAAAATTCAATTATTCAAAATCATACGATCTGTTACAGCCGAGGCAATCAAGCAGAGAAAAAGATGAGAAAAAAAATTCAGCATTGTTAGGATAGTACTTGATTAATTTTTCCATTTTAAGTAAAAAGTGAGTGCTGAGTACAAAGTGCCAAGTATACTTGCACTCAACAATTATGATTACTTTTTTATCGATTTAATCAAACTTAAAAAATGATAGTTATTTTATATTTGATTATATTAAACCCAAATATTATATGTGAACTTTTAATAAATAACTTTGTTGAACTGAATACTATGTAATTGAAAGGTATGTATAATTTCGTAAGCAAATGTGTTCGAACTGAAATACAATTAACTTAAAAATTAAATGATTACTTTTTTTTAGTATTGTTTACTAATACTCATAACTAAACTGGTTTGAGTATTAATTCCTTGTACTCATGCCAAAAGTTTTTTACAGACGGATGACGTATTAGGTACCTTGAAATATTTTGAGTATCAGTACTGTACTCTGTACTCAAACATTTTGGTTAAAATTAAAGTAATCTAACTCAGTTACTCAGTAATCTTGTGCAATCTGTCCGAAACGTACTAGACAACGTAGTCATAAGATCCAATAGTTTTTTTTTAATCAGAATAATGAAAAGTAATTAATTGTTTTGCTTATTAATGTGGGCTTGTGAAGGTACAAACTGACTGCTGTAACAAGAATAATGTAAATACAAAAACAATTGTTTAAAAATATGGTTTATCTGTGCGTTTTACATAAAACAAATATTCTTTTCATTATGTTCTGTAAATTAATGTAACATAAATTGGTTTTATAATATCTGTCGTTTTCCAAGGCTGTGTTGCACATCTGTATTACTACTCTGATTTCTAGATATCTGTTTTCAGTCAGGCATTTCCCTTTTAGTTAAATAACATATTCTTTCATAGTTTTCATTAATCAATTTTGTTTTATTATTTAAAATTATAAATCTTTTTAATCGATGTAGGAAAAATAACCCTCTCAAAATTAGAGATTTTCTGTTCTCACATAACAAAATTAAAGGAAGTTACTTTTGTTGAAGACCATTTAAAATTCTCCATTTTAGTCCTTTCATGCTATTGCAATGAAGATAAAACCTAGTTGATATTAAAGGCTATGTAATTGTACACTGATTTAACAATTTAATAAAACTTAAATCGATAATATTGCAATATCGAATATAAAAAGTTGGCTTCAATGTCGTACTGGCTTAAGACCAATTTCCGAAACTTTTTTTTTCTCGCAGGGTCTTAAAACGTTAAAATTGAAAATCCATTAATGTATTGAAACTACAATTCTGGAAGGGAATTTCTGTTTCTTGAACAACAGTTTTACAAGGAGGTAGTTTGTTCAAGATCACCAGATTGTCATCAATCAAGAGTACCGTTTTACAGAGGATGGATGGTCCAGGAAGGTTTCCGAACCCAGTGGATTGACTCGAGACTACAGTAAGAGAATAAATAATTATATGTCACAGAAGGATTCAACCCTTGGAGTTTTTTTCAACAGCACACACACTGAATTACTTCACTCCCCTAAAACGTTTATTGTCTCAGATTCAAGGTAGTTCAAGATCATATTACTTCCTTACTATATATTTGTATGTATAAGTAAGTTAATATATTTGAACAGACAGATAGCTTTAAGTTGCATCTGAATAGGTTAATAGGTTTAAGTATTTATGTTCAACGGTAACTAGAAAAAATGCAATTGATGAGGACATAAATGTGTGAAATGTTTGTATTTTCCAATTTCGAGATATCATAGCTCGCTCCTTTTGTCCAAGAACTCAAAAGTTAGAATTTACAAAACTATTAACCTTTCTACTGCTCTTTATGGATGAAAAATTTGGCCTTGAAAAATTTACATTAAGGGAGGAACAGCATCTTAAGGTTTTTGAAAATAAAGTATTACTTAAAATATTCGGACCGGAAAAAGGTGAGTTAACAGGAGAATTTAGAAAGCTACTCCACGCTGAAATAAGGGAACCCGGTAAATGTAATTCAGGTTATAACATTACGGCAAATAAGGTTGTGGGATTTAGTGACGAAGGGATCCCGAATTGGTGATTATCACTGGAATCGACCGGTAAAGGTTCAAATGGTAGACCGAAACGTAAATGGGAGGATTACGTTAAGTCTGATTTGGTAGATTTGTGTTTGGGAGAGGGGGTTCACTGGCCAGATGTATTTAGAAAACGATTGATATCGGGATCGAATAACAGGTGCTCTAAACCTTTATTATTATTAATTAAGTTTATAAAATAAATGATATTATTAAAACTTGTCAGTGCCTAAAACGATATCGTTTGACAAAGTCTAGCGCTGGATTTAGGACTCTTGTCAGAGGGTTTTGGTTTTCGTCGTGATTTAACTATTATGAGTAAGTTTTTATAATAATTGCTATAAAACGTTAGTATAGCCCTTCTGAAAACAAAAAAAGAGAAAAATTCCCATTAAATTTGGCGTTCGATAATGAAGAAATCTAATTAGTAAAACTTTCCATGGGAGGCACCTGCCTTAAGCATAATCCTCTCAAAAAGTGACCTATAGCCCATGGCGAGATCAAAGGCAGGAGCTTCCCACTAATAAGCTTTTTAAAAGGCTTTCAAGGCAAATACAAGCTTATACTTAATTCTTCTTACTTGTTTTTCTGTCAGCTTCCATTATCCCTAGCGGGCCAGCTCCCGACTTATTTAAGAAGAGACACCAAGTATTTTTCCTAAAAAGGCACTCTCCTAATTAATACCTCAATCAATCAGTTAGGTGCCTATAAATATAAAATCAATAAGCTAAAAGGTTGTCCCTTAAGACCCTTGCACTTAAGGGAAAACATTATAAATAAACTATGAAAAAACCTAAGGGCGTAATTATGTTTATTAAAATATAATCGCAACCAATTACTTAGATATATTAAAAAACAAGCCTATAAACGTATGTTGTATGGTTTATATCAAACATATATATTTTTTATTTTTAACTACCTACAACGCATAGTTGTTAAAAGATTAGAAATAAACTTTCTATTTTTTAAGGTAGTCGGAATTTTTTTCTGCTTTTACTATTGATAAATAAATTACTATCCTAAATTATTTTATGAATTTAATCGAAAATATTTTAATTTTTACACTTGAAATGAACCTTTTAAATAAAATTATGGAATAATGTTCAATTTCCAAGAATAAATTGTATCATTATTATTATTGACACTAAATGTTATTTTTTTCCTTTTTAATCAGCAACAGCTGTATCCGGAGATAAATAGATTTTAAATAATTCCAACTGCATCTTTGTTGTTAATAGGCGTTAAGTAAATATCTCTATTTCTTGATGTGGTTTTCGTTAATAACAGTTTTTTTTTTTACAGAAACAGTTATACCAGGCATTAAAAAAACATTTTTTTTTAGCTAGCGATATGCTTATAACTAGAATTAGTAGAAATCCAACTGCGTCTTTGTTATTAATGGCCATTATGTAGACATATCTATTTCTTGGTGTGGTGTTTGTTTACAACAGTTTCGTTTATGAAAACAGTTGTACTAGACTCTGAAAAAAAAACCTTTTTTTTAGCTAGTGATATGTTTATAACTAGAATTTGTACAAACCCAACTAGTGATATGTTTATATCTAGAATTAGTATAAACCCAACTAGTGATATGTTTATAACTAGAATTAGTATACATCTATCGGATTTGTCGGAACGCAACGATTGGATATCCTCCGAACGTAGTGAATTGGAGGTATAAAATATATTTTTTGTTAAATCTATACTCATAATGAAATTTAAGTTTCCTTCTACTACGTCAATCTTTTCTACTTTATTTTAAAATTTGATGACTTGTTATTTATTATTTTTGAAGAAGATTTTGTCATCAATGAAAAGTTAGTAACTGTTAAGTAATTCTCAAGAAACATTATATATATTCGAAATCAATAATTAAACACAATTTCAAGACAAATGTGTTGTTCATCGCCATATTTTTGGGATCTAGTGAAAATAGTTTTAAGTTTTAATTTTAAGGAGGTTATGCTCTATGGTGTCTGCTTTACTAAGACGATGTGTTGGAATTTTAGGGAGTATCGGTCTGTTTTCAAAATTTTATAAAAAAAAAAAAAAAAAAAAAAAAAAAAGTTTTCAAAGAGGATAGCCTATCTGGGAGATCTTAAGAATTCAAGTTGGCTTTAATCAAAATTTAAACCACTCACTTTAAATGTTCATTCTGGTGCAAGAGATTGAGGGAGTTATTTTTCCCCTTTGATCCTTAAACTTTCTTCTCATTCGTCCTAAACTGGAGTAACAAACTCTCTAGCGAATAAATCTGTCATTTTTTATTTATAAAATTTTCCAATTATGGGTAATAATTAAAGTTTTTCATAAATAAATAAAGTAATTTGTATTGGGTCCTTGTCCGATGATAATATAAATACGTAATGAAATCCATATAAATGACACATTCTGATGTTAATTTGACTTTGATAGCTCTTTTTACAAAGTAGTGAAAGACTTAATTAAATAGTAAGAGCAAATGAGGAATATAATAAAAGCAATAATAATTTAGCTGGCGCAAGCTTTGTGTCAAAACTTATTAGTTATCTTCAAAGTATTAATTTGTGGAAGAATAAATCATAATTAACTAATGTAATTAACGCTATTTCATTTTTACTTTCCTTGGGTTATTAGTGGTAGTAATCCTAGTTTGTTATGACTGGGTTATACCGTTCAATCAAATCGTCGTACATATGATAAAAGGGTGAATACAATGATTTTTTGAAGACTAGATTTTGTATTTTATATTCTATATAAATTATTTTTATATGTAAAATCTACAATATATTTATTTTGTTGAGAGCATAAGATATTATAAGTGCGGTTCGAATAGTTAAGTAATTTTTTACTGAATGTATCGGTAAAAAAAAAAAGTTCAATAAAAACAAATTATGAAAGTACCAAATTTATTCAGTTCACCCTTTTTACAGAACGCCGACAACATACCTGCATAAATAATGAATCACCTTATAGCTAGATTTTCTTTTATAATTTTTAAGACTTTGTCGCAATACATGCTTACGGGGATATATTTTGTTTCCAAAGAACTGAATACTCAAATTAAATCAGTACAACATGAAACTATGTCAAACTTGACATTACAATCAACTAGTAAATAATAGTTCTATGGTACATGAACTGTAATAAATAATTAGGAGGCGCTGAGGAGGACGACCCAAACACACGCTGGCAGTGGCACTGTGAAGGGCCTGATATCCTATTCCAAGTGTGAACTCGAGTGCTGACTCTGAATTGTAAATCTTCAGCTGGAGAACTGCCTCACTTTAGGGCACACTTTCTGTTGCCGATGGCAACCATCTCCTTCTGTAGCACTTATTCTAGAATTATTTTAGCCATATTCTATACCTCTATATAATACCTCTTGTTTAGTTTTTACCGTATCTACCGCCGTATTGCCGTATCTCGTTTAATTAATGAAAAAAAAAATGTTAGCACAATTTATTTTTCTAGCGTCAGATGAATCTATGAAAAAACTGTAAAACTGCAGGGAACTAGTAACGGGTAGATGCGTCATTCTCATACATCTATCTCAATAAAAGTAATGGTAACTTTGGCGATCTCCGGGTTCTTAGAAGGTTACGGAAATGTGATCGCAGGGTGGTGTAAGGTATACTTGTCTTTATTTGTGCAGATATTATGTACAATTACTATCTATATACAGCTATATATTGTTTGACTTCTTTGTTATTATTGTTCTTTGGCTGCTTATTAGAATCTAGAATCTTATCTCTGTCATAAGGAGATAAGTGTGTCTAAGGTGGTTGATTTCCAGGAATTTGGAATAGAAATAGACTGGGATGTGACAGTTTTTCTTGTTTTTTATGATAGGGCGCGTGATGCAAAAAAACCTCTTGGGCGTAAACTGGGGGAATGAAATTAATGCTGTCATGAAAGAGTGTTATGAAAAAAGTGAAAACGTGATAAAAGTCTTTTTCTGGCCCTAGGATTTTGTGTTGTATATTCTCGTGTTATAGTTATGCTTGTATTGCGTTTCATGTTTGAGATCAACACTTATTTATTAAACAAGAGTATTAATAGGACTACTGATGTGAAATATCTTCCTCAATCTTCGTCCCAGATATAGTGTTCACAAAAACTTGTAAGGGAAAGTCGAGTAAGTGTGAAAAAGTTTCCGTAATAACACTTATGTTGATAGTAAAAAAGAAGCTAACGTATTACTCATTAGCTAACTTAATTGGTGTATAACTTTTAATCCTAGTTAATTGAAAAAATAATTTTAAAAAGTAAATATAAGAAAGTTAGTACCACACCCACTATTTGAAGTTTTGAACTGATAATTGATATTTTAATACTAATATTGTTGCAAAAAAAAAAATCACCCCAATTTTTGATTAATTCAATGTAAACTAAGACTACTAGTCTAAGTAAGACTACCAGTCTAAATTGATGTGTCTACCAATTATAGTTAGGGGGAATAAAAAAACGGCTGCTGTTCCATAATGTTAAAAACCAAATTATTTTTTCAATCTTAGCTGTATATCTCTAAAACTACCATCAGCGCTAGATAGCCAGATAGAACATAATTTAAAGTAGAGTAAATTTCCTAAAGTTAATAATTCAGTATAGTTAATGGGTTTTTTTGTGTTTTGTTTTTTTATCTTTTTCGGCCAAGACTCCCATTGGAGTCCTTTACTGCCTAACCATGGTTGGCGGCCATAGTTCTTCATTTTGTGGGACCGCCACTCAATGAAAAAAGTCAACGCCCCAGCCGGATTCGAACCGGCACCGCCAATAGACATCAAATTGGTAAGACTGTGTCTTAACTACTGAGCTATGGGCGGCCCTAATTAATAGGGTTAGGACCCAGTAATATTAAAATATGATGATAGAGCTATTTACGTTTAATAGTTCCCGTAGTTATCATATTATAAATAATGTCCAGTAAAAACAGTAGTTAGTGAATTTTTATTGGGAAATCAATACCTCAGGAAGCATTCGCCGTACAGATGTCTATAAGCATTCAAATCAAAGCTAGTTTAATTTTTCATTAAGTAGTTTCTGACGTTTATGTTCGTTAGAGAAGTAGTTTTCTTCATATTCGACAAAATAGATTCACAAAATTTGAGTACTGGTTGTCCGGACTTATGAAAGACTACATCACATAAAGTATTAGACATATAGATGTTTGCTAGCACTCACACCGAAGCTAATTTCACGTACTATCAAGTTGTTTATGATATTAGGATGTGAATATGAATTTTACAAATGATAACAACTAGTCCGAACAACTAGAAATCAAGTTCTTTTATCAAACTAATCAAAATTTGGTGTGAAATAACTGTCATTTTACCATCAGGCTCTTCGTTTCCAGAGGTTTCATACCCCTGTATATGTATGCATATATTTTAATAATACTTTATAATAATTTATTTTATTTTATTTTGTTACAATATTTTTTTAATCAAAATTTTGATGACAATTGTTTTAGCCAGCTTCACCGAAATGAGAAGCTATAGATAATACATTTTATTAAAATTATTCTTTTGAATGATATTCAATGAACATTTATATATGAGTGTTGTCAATTATATTTAATTTTGGCATTAAAATTGATTATGATTTTTATCATATTGAATAATTATCGAAACTGAATCGATGGGAATAGGATAGAATCATCTATCTCTGGAGTTAGGATACAACAAATATTCCCTCAACAAACAGTTAATAGAGCACGCCCCTAACCAAGAACAAAGTTTGATTTCGGAAGGAATGGATAATTATCTGTTTCTATCTTGTATTAATCATTATTATTTATGAATATCTGTTGTATGTATTTAGTAAGTTTTGTTTATATCCTATAATATTAATTTATTAACCAATATTAAAGATATTTATGATTCTAGTATCTTGTGAATCCAAATTATTATTTATTTTTTATTATTTATTGTGTATAAAGTATTAATTATGATTTCATTCATAGTTAAAATCAACAGTATATCAACGGGTTGAGATTAATGTTAGAACTAGGACGTAACTAGATGTGTCACGGGAGAGAAGACAAGACCTATGCAGGTTAACCCTTGACATAATGACGGTGGCTCCAGAGGGCCCTGCAACACACACTACCGCGAAATATTTACGATCTAATTAACTCCAATACTAATTAACTGCCAATCAATCGCATTAATTAATTAATGTAATTATGAATAGTGTCTTCTTTTGTAAATTCAGCACTGCAACTAATGTGTTCAACACTAAATAAAACAACTTCACAACTAAGGAATAAATCAGTTCGAATTATTTGTTTTAGAATCAAAAAGAAAAACCCTTATATGTGAAGTGAAAGTTATTTTATGAGTTGAGGCAGGGATGAACTGGGAATGTCATCTATTTAGATCAACTCTTTTTATTTCATTTTTGGAGCTCAAATAAGTTAGGAATTGTCATATTTGGTCAAATAGTTCATTCTCTACAAGTTTTTGGTATAATACTGACTACATACATTAATGCAGTTATTTTACAAACCTGTTACCTGACAGTATAAGGAACAATAACGTGCAAAATATCAATTTTTTTTCACTATAAGCAGAATTTCGCCTACTGAATTCTTATTGAGTAATTTATACAAGGTAATCTATAATGTTAGTCAGGACAGAGCAATATCTGATAGATCGTTAGAATTGTTGTGATGTAAATCTAAAAATTCAGTGCACAAATCACACATCAGCATATGTCGCTTTCAAAATTTTATAATTGCATGATGTGTCCTGAGTTTATTTTGCTGTAGAGTAAAAGAGCGAGTACTGAACCTTTGGGTACTCCTGTTCAGATAAGCCTAATAGAAAACAGCTCTGACCTAAGTCGTGGTCTGTCGATCTGTCTTGAGTTTGAAGACCTCGGTGCCAATCAACAATCACCAATAATTAGAGTTAATTATATGCTCTTAAACAACACACAGAAATACGCCAATTGCATATAAAGTTTTCTATAGTAGCATGAATATGAATTATCTCGCTCTGCTATTTTTTTTTGTAGGGCCGCCCGTCGCCCAGTGGTTAAGACACAGTCTAACCAATTTGAAGTCTATTGGCGGTGCCGGTTCGAATTCGGCCTGGGACGTTGATATTTTCATTGAGTGGCGGTCCCACAAAATGAAGAACTTTGACCCCCAACCATGATTAGCCAATTTAGGACTCCAATGGGAGTCTTGGCCGAAAAAAAAGTTTCTTTTTATTTTTGGTTGGCGAAAATTTTAAAACAGACAGCCAGTGTGGGTGATGAATTGGCCAAGATGTGTTTTTGACCTCACGTAGGTTGTAAATCATTGTAATCTATGAGGTTTTTCCATTGTAATAGAAATTTTACTGGATTTTGTCCTATATATTGCACTAAAAATTGCGGTCAGAAATACAGGATCTTTTTTAGGCATTTTCTGAAGCCCCTCCACTGTAACCTAGTCATGTCCAGGGACTTTTCTTTCAGGCAACGTTTTGATTTATTCATTGAAGGAGGGGTGAAAGAAAGAGAGATAATGTCAGTTGTAAGGGTACGTCCAATGTGTTCAATACTTGTGAATTCTGTCTGTGATGCAAAAACAGATGGGAGGTGTTCAACAAACAGTTGGGATTTGTCCCTATCAGCCATGGACCAAGAATCATCTCATTTTCGGAAAGATAATGACATTTCATGACGCATAGTGCGTGGACTTTTTCTTCGTCCACACCAGCTTACATCGACAGTCGTGGGATTATTAATGTAGTTGTTATAGGTCATTGTGAATTTAATGATTAGCTCATTAGTGGCTCGTTTCTCTGATTGAACTCTGTTAGCCTTCTATATTTTCCGAGCACTTCATCAAAAGCAAAAGTTGAAGCTCTTGATACTTTGTGATAAATTGGTACATTTTCTTACTTTTTAGTTCTTGGTACTGATGAAGACTGATATTTTTGTTTGTACAATATTCTAAAAATATCTGGATGCTTCCTAATCCTTTATGCTGTTTATGAGGGACAGTTTTTGTTACTTTGAAAGTAGTAGGAAATGTGCAACGGAAAGATCAAATACCTGACTGAGCTTCTATTTGTGAGATGTGGTTTAAAGTCTTTTATCAATGAAAAAATCAAGTAAATTTTGATACTTTCGTCTGGATATTGGCCATTAAGATAAGTCAGACTATGTGGTGTCTAATGAATGCTCGAGGAAGACTAGATTCCTTTATCTTATCGTGGACAGTCTTGATCATCTATAATGATAATGTAAAAGCTTCTAATGAGAATACTACAGAAATTACAAAATATTTTGGGTGTCAGCAACAACTTCAATGTGTCGGTAATGGTCTATTATTATCAAGCTGTTTATAAGTTTATTTGTTTGTAGGCAGTGAGTTGCCTGAGAAATTGGCTAATAGCCGCTTCACTTATCTTCCTTCTTTTTCATGTTCTAAATCATTTAAAGTATGAAACAATGTTACATTATCGTTCGATGTTTCAGTAAAGAAAATATAAATATACACATAGGCAATCACTGAAGAAAATGCATGTATCGATTTGCTTAATTTTGATTTTTTTTTTAATGAAACTTATCTTCATTTTTGTAAGCAGCTTATGTATAAAATAAACAAAAAAAAAATCAAAAATAGAAAAATTATTTTTCCATTGTTCTAATATTTCGTATTTTCGATTTTCACAGAAATTGGATAACTCCGTGTTTCTCATGGCTCTCAACTCTAAAATATTTTCCTAGAATCCGCTCATTGATTTTCAATTGTTTCAAGGGATCCGAATAATAACATACATATGGACAGATTATCAGAAAGAGAAATTGATAGATAGGTAGAAAAATAGAAAGATACATAGATAGATACATGGAAGTATAGATGAACATAGGTGAGATGGAAGGGCGTCCATCACAGAACTGGCCCGTTGCCTTTAAATAAGAAATCAATAGAACCCCTCTGACATTTTTCCTTTTCTGTTTTATTCATATTTCCTTTTGTTCTTTAAGAAGTCTCTTCTCCCACAGCAGGGTGTCACTCTTGCCATCCTTTTATAAAGGATTTTGTATGATCGTGTAGGTATATAAGAATCCATGAATTCCATACTCTTATTGAATACCAACCTATTTGTTTCCCTTGAGATTTTCAGTTTCTTTATACTTTATAAACAGTAAAGTGCAACCGGGTAGAATTTAATATTAGCTGTGTCAATGATAAACTCATTTTATTTATTTTTCTATTTAGATAAATGGAACTCTTAGATGTATTACTTCTGTTAATTATGACTGTTCTTGATTTTTGATCAGTATGTACTAAATTCACATTATGATTCAATATTGTACTGAAATTAGTTTAATTATTTATTATTTATTTTTATTTGTATATTTCGGTTACGGTATCTTAATTTGTACATGGATTTTTTTTTTAACTAAGCGTTTATGATAATATTCTGACGTTTATTTTAGTTTGTTTAATTTAGAGTCGATTTCTGAGAAAAAATGTGAAAATATAAACAAATATGCGTTCTCTAACACACAAAAAATGCAACAAAAACATCTGATAAGTACTAACTAAATTATTATTATAAATAATAATTTATCGATCTCTATGGATAGCTCCAAATAAATAGAGTTGACCTCGACTAAAAATAATAGTGAATAATCTACAAAACATTGTTAAGTGTGCAAGCAAATTTTGTAAACAATTAAATACTTTTTATAATACATAAATAAAAATTTTTTTAAATCTTTTATGTATTAAGATAATATCGAATTTTGATTTATAAATAAATCAAAATACCCTCTTGCATATATTTTAGATAGAAAAATATTAAAAAAAAACAAATATACTTTTAACAATATTAGTACACCATTCGCTGTAATCTTGTTTTGTTTTTTTACTTGTTTTATTTGGTGCATTACTGTTAAGTTTTCGAAATACAGGTTATACTGCGGAGAATCTTGTCCAATTAATAATGAATGCTTTTTAGTTTGGTTATATTATATTATGTAAAATTCGGTAATCATTATTACGTATAGTAATTATAAATTGGAAAAGATACTAATATAAAGGATATGTTTTGGGGCATTTCATAATTGGATATAGTACACTCTATCAGTGGCTTAGTTATGTGTAATTTGTAGTGAAGCGTTAAACACTGCTCGATCACGCCTCGGGGGTAACTTCTTTGTAAACATTTTGCATTTGTATTTTATTTTGGTTCAAGTCCGTTATTATGGTTTGCTTGTTTTTGTTGATTAAATAGTTAAATAGTGGATATAAGAGTGTACATGAGACTAGAGATTATATTATTTTATTTTATTTATTTATTCTTTCATACACATAGTTTGATTATGTTCATTTTTTTTATCCTTCTGTTTGTATATATTTTAAGAGGGATTTATTTATTTTTATGTGTTTTCTTTTTCTCATTTATTTTTATTCTTATTGTAGTATGAATGTGATCATCCATCACGATTGCCCACAACTGTCTGGCAGATTGTAATATCTATCAATAAATAAAAAGTAAAATAAAAAAAAATAGTCGTGGTTTGATTATTTTTCATTCATTATTTTCTCATAAAAATTGTAACGTTCGATGTAAATCAATTATTGACGTTATCAGTTGCGTTCATGTTTGTAAATAAGACTATGTTTTTTAATAATGTTATTTTACTATTACTATTTACTGATTATTACAATTTAGTAGTTATTTTACTAAAATCCTGTAAATGAACCTTTTTATATTACTGCCACCGCAATTGAAAAATATTTTTCAAAAACAACAAAGCACGTCTTCATTGGGCTGCTAGGTACAAAGCATACTTATTCAAATCTAATAAGAATTTTTTTTTCTTACAATATATAGGCATAACAAGTAAACAATATATAATAATAGTATGTGACTTTTGTTTTCTTCCTTTTTCTTGTTTAATCGCTTTGGTTCTTTTATCTTTTTCTTCTTCTTTCTATTTATTACTTCTTCTTTATTAATGTTTGTTTTGGTTAACCCCTTTTTTTCTCTTTCTTTCTTTTCTATTTTTTTTCCATATTTTCTCTTTTAACTCAGTGTGACTTTCCCCTTTTTTTTCCCCTTATTATTCTCCTCTTCAACATAAATAAAACACACCTAAAATACAAAATACAACTAATATTCATCTTAAATAAATAGAAAATAAACTCGTAATATATAAGTCATATAATTGATACAGGTAGTGATAGATATATAAATATTCATTAAAAATAAATAAATAAATAACATATAGATATAAAAAATTAACCAATATATCTAAAAATAAAAAATGATATAAAAGTTGCTGAAGAATGTTTGTAATATATGATTTAGATGACGTTTTCCATAAAAACCTAATCTACTTCATATTTCCAATAATTTAAACCTGTTAACCAGTTGTTTAATTATCTTTAGTCAACAAGGTGGGTCAGAAATGGTCATATGGAGAAAACGGCTATGGTACATGCTATGCTTCATAAACTTGAGTGACAGCTTAGGTAACCTCGTTTTTAACTGACCTTTATCTGTTCGCCAAGCAGGAGTTTCAAGGTCAGTGTTTTTCCTCTCCTCTTCCCTCTTTTAGCTTATATTTTCTCCGTCACGTAACATTCGATCTTGTTTGGAGCATTATAATGCTTGAGAAAATAAAAATGAGAGTGGGAAGTTTGAACTGAGACCTAAAACTGATATGGACAGACCCACCTTTAGAATCAGTTTACAAAAGGATGAACCTAGAGTTATCAGAGAGAAAAATATATATTACTGAATACATCATGGAATTGATACGTATGATGTATAAATGAGAAAATAAAACCATTGCGAGCAGATATAGCTACAAAAAAACATTACTAATTTTCTACCAATACTCTCGAGATAAAAAAGAAACTAGGCTGAACATTCTGGGCATGTTCAGTTTAACCGTTTATGATTCATAAATGCATTCATGCATCCCCCGTTTAAGATTCACTTCTTTTTATCAATCTAATGAAGTTAAACCGTTTTGATATTCTTTTAAGAACACTACCTTATGACGAAAAAAAAACACAACTTATAATTAATTATACTCTGGAAGATTATTGATTGACCGTGTGTAAAGATGAAAGGAATATGGTCCAGGTGCGGTCAAAAAAACTCAAATAGTAGCATTATACTATTTGAGTTTGTTTGACCGCACCCGGACCATATTCCTTTCATCTTATAATTAATTATTATTTTGCAAAAGAATCGTTTCTTTATAACTTTATCGTTTCAAGAATTCAAATTTAATTTACCACAATAAGAGTTGGGTCAGGTAAGACCCATCTTGTAAATTGTGCCCTGTATTTATGACTTGTTCCTAGAGAATATGGATATGAGAATAAACAGTAAATATTTCATTGTAAGGTAGGTCAGCTTTGAGATTTATTAGTGTTGTGGCTACTATCATTCACATCAATTTAAAACATTGTCCTCTCTAGATTAGCCCTGTTAAATTACTTAACTGAAATGGCCTCTTAAGAAAGACTTTGTGGGTTTTAATTGCTGAGAGGTCTGGAAAAGCAGTCTTTACAGGAATTACGAAATAAAGGTAGTCTGAGTTGTTTGTTAAGAGTCTTTCATCTCATCTAACTGAACCAGTTTTCTTATACTATATACATTCCCCAACAGCTAAAATCTTGTCAGCGAAAATTTTATTTTGTTGTAACTTCAAATCTTCATTCGTACCTGTAAATTGAGATTACAACTAGTGAATTTCATGAACTACTTATAAAAATGCGATGTCATAAGGGCGAACAGTATCCAGCGGCACCCGTTTCAGGCGTAATATAACATTTAATTATTAGATGAGACAATTCCTCATCCAGCTCCTTTTCAGTCTTCTATGTACGTTATCGAGCATGATTGTTATGGCCAAGGCTTTTACGAGAGTATTAAGATGTTTTCTTAATTAGCCATGGAGTCGTGAGTGGTGGCTTGTGAAGATCAGAATGAAATTTGATGTTACTGACGCATCAAGAAGCACCATTGCCCTAAATGTTTTCGCCTGGATGATTTGGTGTTTAGTATAAGTCTTATTTGCTCTGCCAAATGTTTGCTATGACTTTGACCAAATTAGTTTCACTAAGCATGTTTAACTATTCAATTTCTGTATAAGTTTTGATTTTACTTGTTTTGGGAGGAATAAAAAAAGGGGTTTTAGCCTTCAATTAAAGAGTATTAGTATGATATTAACATTTAACAATTAATTTTAAATAGAAAGAAACATTTTGTTGTATATACAATTGCAATTAATTGTATTAGTATGTATTAATATTTTCAAGTGAATTATGTTTATTTTAGGTCAGACATAGTTGAATAATAATTGTATTCTATTTTCTTAAATATTAGAGTGGATGAAATTATCTAGGAGTATATATTTTAGGAGTATACCTTTTTGTGTATTTCTTGTTGTTGAACCACTTGAGACGCCGAACTGAGGAAGACCCGACTTGATGAGCCGTATTTTGGTACCGCTGTCAACCAGAGGCCCCAGATGTAAAGCTGCACTGGGATTGGCTTGACCAAATGGCTCCACCCCTATTCCCCTTAAACGGGGCTAGATCCTGCCTTGCATTGAAATAGACCTCCTCAGGAAAGGCTTCATATGCCCTGTACTCGCTGAAGTCTACTTTACCAGCTGAGCATAAAAACGAAATGACTTCGACCGTGGTAATAAGATGTCCTGGGCAGAGACAATATGATCAGAGCTAATATAACATTTTGCGGTATTTTTACTGATAATTTAAATTTAAATCGACGAAATTTCTGAACCGAATTCAAACGTAATTTATTCAAATAAAATCATTTAATATTAATCTACTATCCTACATTTAACATCCAACATATAACATCTAACATTTAAAAATAGCATCCATTTCTTAATGTTACATTACGTAACCATTTGTTAGCATCATTTTATCGCAATAACGAGCTTTCTCGACAGTTCATACTACAGGGTACAAAGGTGTTGAACGAGTCATCCATGTTGTAGATGAATAAGCTTAGATAGACTAGAGCATCAATACCAACAGACACTTGTTTTCATTATCACTGAACGCCATTTTTACTAATTCAAAATATTTATTGGCTGAATTCAATTTTGAATAAAGTAAAAAATTACATGCCACAAGAATAAGACTCCTATAAGTAAAATTAAAATAGGTTAGTATTGTGTTTGTTTTTCTCCTTTAAATTTTGTAGCCTTATTTGAAAATTACAAATGTAATAAATAAAATTCAAATTACCTAACTGCACCAAAAGGTATTTACACCTTGATATGAACCATGCATCAATTACAACATTAAGGCAATACTGATGAGATTTTCATGATTTTCTGTGTAATAATTAATATCGATTCTCAATATGTTTTGGATCACAATGCTAATAAATTAATATTGATAGCTAATTTTAAAGCTTATTGTATGTGCTTTCATTCACATCTACTCAAAATGTTGTAATCGTTCTAACCTTTACTATATTAATCAACATAAATACATTTACATAAATATATTGATTTTTTTTTTTTTTACAACAAAGCTTACATATCATAAGCCAGTCATATCAGCATTTATTTATAATATGAATGATAATGCATAGTTTCACATGATAAGTATAGTTTCACAAATGAATGGTCTAATATAATTAAATATCAAAATAAAACAAATAAAAATATCATTACTTAAAATTTTAATGGATTATATCATTTTCAGAAGTTTCACTTCTGTTGGCCAGTCCCATAAGTGCCACAATTTTCATTTATTTTTTAAAGTATTCTGTTTAATTTGAATTATTGAACATTTTTACATTCGATGTGTAAAGTTTGTTAAAAACTTTGTTAGCAAAAATCCTAAAAAAAAGAATTAATATTTTTTTAAAGGTTAATGCAAACAATAATAACGAAAATGTTTTGAGATTATCATTTTTCCATTAATGAATGAAAAATTATTCCATTTAGAAGAAAAACAAACTAATAAACAGAGAACACCTCGAGAGTAGAAGGAACCATATTTAAGCAAGGAGTGTTGGCCTTAGTAAATACAATATCTTCAGTTTCAGAGCATGTCCCTCTTTCATTTCTTGCTGTGCTCAGCCTTCAGGTTTGTTTGCTGAGCAAACCTACCGCCAGGGTTTGTATCTGCAGTTATGAATCCACGTGTCACTACAAGTATAGATTTGTAAAATGAATAATATTTTTGGCATGAACTCGAGTTATCTCAGGCTATTTTATTTATTTATTATTATTTCTTTATTTTATATTTGGTTGTTCTCTGATCTCTTTATTTGTCGATTACTTGTTTGCAGGCCTCTAACCTTTTCAAACTTCAAACCTTGCCGATCGAAATCTCAAAGGGTTTCCTTCTGTTTTATTTTATTTCCATTTTTTCGATTATAAACAACCAAATTACTGAACGGCTAATATTTCGGCATTGCAATTCCTTTACTTTTCATAATTTTGATAAACGAAAAGTGAAAAAAATAAACAAATGGAATAACCCTGAAAGAAATTAAGAATATTACTTAATTATTATAGTGCGCAATAAATAAAAATCTATTTAATATTTTGTTTTGATATAAAATTATAAGCTATTTTCCTTTATAATTGGTTCTGATTGAACAATACATCGAAATAAGTTTGCTGGGGATGCTTTCAAAAGCTTTGTTTAAGATCATGAAACTTCTATATGTTCTTTTTTTTCATTATATTTTAATTTCTTGATACAACTTAGTTAAAAATATAAGACTGTGAAATATGTTTGTTATTACAGTATTATCATTTCAACTATTTTAATGAAAATAGTTATGTAATCGAAAAGTGTTTTGAACAGTTACTAATTCCTAACGGGTCTATTAGCTCTATCGTTCCCACTGATGGGTTAAGAATTAAATACGCATAATTGTATTTTAAAAATTAAAAACATCTATACACTAAAACGTATAATAAATAATGTGATTTGTTAAAAGTGAAACTGTAAATTTAAAAATAATATAACAAGAAAGGTGTAGTACTAAATATATTGTGTTAGAACTATACTTTTATATATCGAAGGACATATCCCTCAAACTCCAGTCATTACGGCTTAAAACATTATTAACCTTTTGATTTTTTTACTAATTATTTTGTGGTTTAGAACAAAGTATAATATTCTTCTCGAAGGTTATTAAACGTTTAATTGTAAATTTATTGCTTGAAATTAGGTATAACTAGTCAAGTATTATAAACTACCATATTTTTACAATGAAATTCCTCTTTTGACAGAACCATTAATTTCCATCGATGGTAAAAATGCCATTGGTTCCGTTGTTTATCTAAATTGAAATTCTTGTTTCAGATAATGGATGACAGATGGGAATCGGAGGTTATTGAATTCGGCGCAATCAACATAACTGGCTTCCGGATCGTCGATTCGACTCGGAAATACGTGAAAGAGTTCAGCGAAGGTTGGCGGAGACTGGATCCAACCTCATCCCCCGGTGGAGGAAAAGACACAATATCTGTGAGTACATTTATCCTAAAAGACAAACTGGATCAATATAAATGTTTGTACAGTCGTTTCCCGAAGCTACTGGTCTGTGAACCTTGGGGTTTCTTGGATGATGATTGAGGGCTCCCCAAATGTCATTAAGAAATTGTTTTTGCAAATGTGTCCAAAAAAATGTCCAAAGTAAAATCAAGACTTGGGATTTTATGCTCTTTAATATGATTTTTGTTTGAATCAAATGTGTACATACAACCAAGAAGCTATAAGATACCTATTTTCAGTTCTCTGAATTTAAAACTTAAATTTGTTGTATATGGATTGACAGGAAAGGCTCTAAGACTTTAAATCTGTATTACATGACAGTTGGGTCGTGATAGTAGGGTATCATACAGCGCCGTATCCCACTCAGTTCGTCTTATGAAAAACTAGCCCAAAACCAATGTTTCCACATATTAAAATTTCTATTTAACAATAAAATGGAAGGATTGGTTAATTTGGGAAAAAAATACCTCTGATTGGGGTCTATCTATCTCGTGTTTAAAATGCATCCTTCTCCTAATTTGTTAACTAGGCTAAACTGACCTATGGTTAGTAGTACCATTTAAATTATTATTACTGTATATAGTGTTTCATATTGTAGTAAATTATAAAATACTGTTATTGTAAAATTCATAAATTATGAAAGTTTTGTTTCTTCTAAAATTGATAACGAGTATTGCTTGAAAATATACATTTATAAAAGATATATTTATTGAATCCCTTATTGTTCTTCAGTGTAACAGTTTGTTGATAAAAAAATGGTAAATAACACAAAACGATTATTTTTTAAATGGTTACTCATTATTATGGAGTAAAGTCTTAGTTCAATAAAGTCTTCACTTCCATATAATCATTTATTTTATTTTTATCTTTAAAATAT
>NW_027109251.1:0-9311 GCF_000696795.3 Halyomorpha halys | reverse complement strand
TTCAAATTCTGTTAATATTAACTAGAATTTAAAGTGAATCTAAAATAATTTAAATATGTATTAATCATATTTTACATATATACATATAATACATATTTAATGGATTTATCTCTAATCCTCTATTTTTTAGTTTACTAGCCTGTTATTAAGGCTTAATATCCTAGAACGTTGGTGTGAGAAATTTTATTTGTCAGCTATATTAAAATAATATGTTAATAGTATATATTATTTTGTGAATTTGAAATATTTTGTTAGAAATTATAAGCATCATTTGCTAAGGAGCTGTAATAACCATTCCTCATGGAAAGTAACTTTGAAATAAATTTGGCATTGTAATAAGGAGATCACTATAAGTTATTTTTTTCTTTTTTAGGCACAAGCTGCGTTGATGTACGACGCTGTGTTCGTCCTGGTAGAAGCATTTAACAAACTGCTACGTAAGAAGCCGGACATGTTCCGTGCTAACCTTCGTCGTGGGCAGTTATTCAACGCCACAAGAGGAATCGAATGCAACACTAGCAAAGGATGGGTGACACCTTGGGAACACGGAGACAAAATTTCAAGGCTTCTGAGAAAGGTATTTAACTAACTTTTCTTTTAATAACTATTAGGTTATTTTTTTAACAGTACCGTAAGAAGTATGTATTCATTGTTGCTAATGAATCCTATTTTGATCGAATCATATTTCACTAATGCAAGCTCATGAAATAAAATTCATCCAGATAAAGGAGAAATCCCCAAGCGTTCAGTTTTTGGAATAGAAAAAGATTTGTTTCAACATATAATTCCAGAAATGAAATACAATGTGAGGGATTACAGATCCATTAAAACTTCTGACGGTAATCCTGTGAACAAATAACTATTTAATTACTTCTAGGAAGAGAGAAGACAAATAAAAAATGTTATTACTAAAACAGATTTTACGATTATGTTTCCTGAACCTATATAATTTAATTTCCAAATGGAACAATTACTCTCGTTATTTATTTGTAATGGGCCCTATCCTAAAGGACTCAATAATAATGCTCTTTATTTACATTTATCTTGGTAAATTTGCATCTATACCCAATTCCCAACTGTCTCCAGTCAAGTCCTTGGGAAAGTATTAAACCTTATCTTTCACATATTCGCAGAAGCTGAATTATCTTCTGGTATGTACTTTCAAATAAATAACAGGTGACTATAGAAATGGTGTGTGATACTGTTTCTTGTGGTTCCAATAAGCATATTGTCTGTGATAAAGATAAATAAACAAGGAAACAAAAAATGGCCTACCGTTCAACTTATGGCACCTGCGTTTTTGAATATAAATCCGATATTACTGGTCGAATTTACACCTGCTATGAACATAATAAAGATGAGACCTTTGGCCGAAAGGCAATCCAGCTCCGACGATGAGGTTCAAAGCTTTCTCAAGGACATGACGGGGAACTGCCAGCTTCTTGAAAAATGCATCAACCGGATTGAGAAAAATGTAGAGATGTAACAAATGTCAGTCATTAAAATAATAAAAATGTCGAAGACAATGAAGGGAGTTTATATTTTTAAAAAAATAGTAGGCGTCTTCACTTTTGGGGTTACCTATGCATTATGTTTCCTTGGTAGTTAGGTTAGATTAGAGTTTTTTATTAGATTATGTTTCATATTAAACTTTAAATGAAATGAAATTTCTTTTATTTGTTTTAAGCATATCTGTAATATACATCTTTAATTATGATATGTTTACACACGATAGGGAATTAAGGAGCTCCTTACACGAGACATTATCAGCTATCTTTCGGACAGACAATGGAGGTAAGGTGTAGAGGAATCAGATGGCTAGGTGGAGGTAGGCAGCCAGTAGGTGCCCCTGACAGCAGAACAATGGCCCAGCCTAAACGATGGTTCCCCTTGACAAAGGGAAATGTATGGTCCCTCTTGTTTGCCATTCCCCTAAATACAAAACACTCCTCGCGTATTCTCGTCTCTTAAGTAGAGCTTCATCCCTCGATAAATTGATCAAATATTTGGCTATGCATATTCGCCTCATTGCTACGGATTATATCGATATTTATTCATGCCTCAATTGTTTTCTATATACCTGACAAAACAAATTGTAAAAATACATTTATTTATAATTTAATTATTTTCTCCATTGCATGAGGTTGGGTAATTTAATTAGAGTAATTGCTAATGCGTAATATCTCGTTTTTTATCCAAAACGTAATTTCAAATGTTACTTTCCCTCTGATGCGCGGGATTTGCTGGAACTGCTTTCCGATACATACATGCGTCCTACGAATTTTATCCTGATCCCAGTACACCCACTTCACCCTAAATATTCCTACTTTACTCGTTATACAGCTATTTTAGTATCTCATCGAGAATCTGTAAGTGGTTTTAGAATTTTAACGAATATTCCAGCCTGCTACTATCGAATGCCACGAACCAGAGTTGGGCAAATACTTTTTTATTCCTGAATTTTCTACTCGATTAATCAATCATTCGTACAAAAACATATGATTAACCAACCGAATACTTTTGTATTCATCATTATTTTACACAAATAATCAATTATTCGTACAAAACATATGATTAACCACCCCAATACTTTTTTATTAGTCATTATTTTACACGAATAGTCAATTATTCAGGTAAAACAATTTGAATACTTTTGTATTCGTCAATTTTGTGGGCAAATAATCTCTTATTAGAAAAAATTAAATGATTAACCATTCGAATACATTTGTATTCTTATAAAGACGACACTTTTTGTCTTACAGGCCTATGGCAGTACGTAGGTATATTTTATGATCGCTTATAGATTAATTTTCACTTTACTGATTTATAATATATTAGGGTCCTCTTATATGTTAGTTTAACTCACATAAAACGAAAGAGATATCGATTTTAAGATCGCGTATTAATTTATTTCAACTTTTCTGATTTCTTACTTATAAGGGTCCACTTGTATGTTTTGGGATATGTAGGATATGAAAATACTATCGATTTATTTTAAATTTTCTGATTTCAAACATGTTAAGTTCCCTTTATATGTTTCGGAATATGTAGAATATGAAAATGCTATCGATTTTAGTATCGCGTATCGATTTGTATAATTTATACAAATCGATACGCAATGTTATATTCTACATATCACGACACATATAAAGGGACCCTAACATGTTAGAAATCAGAAAAGTAAAAATAAATCGAAACGCTATCTTAAAATCGATATAATTTTCATATTCTGCATATCCAAAAACCTAAAATTTAGCTCCTAAGAGTTAGAAAGCAAAACAAATAAAATAAATCTATACAGGATCTTAAAATAGATAGCATTTTCATTTGTATTTGTCTGAATGTGTGAAATGGGACCCTCATACATTAGAAGTTGAAGATTGAAAAAAAAAATGTTATTGCAATAGTATGTATTCGACTAATTTTGTATTTGACTAATTTTTCATTTGATTGATTTTTTATTCGATTGAAATAGTATTTCAAATGTTCGAATAAAAAAGTATTCGGATTGTTTAGTAGTATTTATATTCGAAAAAAAAAATGAATGAACGTATCTCGTCAATCTAATACCTTTAGCCCATCTCTCCTACAAACTAAACAAAAAAAAAATGCTGTTTGACAAATGCCTCAGTCAACCCTACTCTGCGTTAAGAATGGGAATCGTACTCAAAATCCAAAGGATAAAATGAAATATTTGGGATCCATAATCTAACTAGTGACAAAATTCATTGAAGAGCCTGTAAATTAAAATATATCGATACAGGATCTTACTTCCTAGCAAATGACACTGCTTGACGTTAAAACTTCACAAAAGTGTTAGTAAAAGGTAAGTAGTGAAAATATACCTTCCGATTGGTGGTTGCAATGTTAATTATACAAAATTAAGTGAATTTACTCCTATTTTGTTTCTCTCTCTTCATTATTTTCCGTAAAGATATGCTATGAATTTAAGTTACTAAATTGATTCATCTCTAATTATAGAAGTATGTATGGTCTCTATATAGTTTAAATTGCAAGAGTCAATTTTAATTATTAATATTTTTAATAGTGGTAATGGTAACTTTTCATCAGTAATTGGGATACTTTGTTGAATAAACATTTCCACATTTGTGGTCCAAAGATGATTTTGTTAATTGTCTTATTGTTTAAAAATTTTAATATCAATTTCAATTAGTTAAAAAAAAAATCAAATCAATTACAATATATATTCATTATTGTGGCTTGGTTTGGTCTAGATTCGTACTATATAATAATTTCATTTTTGGTATATGTTTATTATTTTACTCATATATTATTCCGAGCGGCAATGTATATTAAATTTTATTACAGGAAACATTAATCTTCTTCAAAGAACATTCATACAAAGTTTAATTTTTTTTATATGTTATTCTGATATGTTTTAAATGGTTCTTTTCTCCGATTAAGACAGCCTTATATTGGACCGTCTATTAATTCCCATGTGCTTATAAAATTTTTTGTTCTTGATTGTTAGCCTCGGTATCTTTTAAGCGATTTAAAGCTTCATTATTGGTGTTGATTGTGTTCAAGTTTGCTTATCATGTATAGAAATATATTATAATTTTTTTTTAAATATTAATTTTTATATAAGGCTAATACAAATTGTAATTTGTTATTCGATATACTGTTCAACTATATACCAAATTTAATTTTGTCACATAGTTAACCAGTTGTCTGGAATAATTTTTTTTTTTTTAAATCCTTTGAAATCACAATTTCCATAAATGTTTCTTGAAGATGTTAACGATCTAACAACTTACTCTCCTCTACATAGTAAAAAATACTTTGGGCAGTTAGCCCCCCTTCCTCCCCGAAGAATCCTAGGGAGGCAGAGAAGTGCTACTTGGAATAGCACTTGGAGCGATTGCCCTTCTAGCCTCAAGGAGCTCTCTCTGGCCCAGACCAAACAGTTCGCATTGAGTTGTGGACACTGCCACGTCTCCCTTTTCAATAGTGGTAGAGTTTCGCTTATTTTGTTATGTTCACTCATTTTAGGTAATAATAATTACGTTTGAAAATTTTCGAATCAAATTGCACCATTTCTATTCTTCCTTAAATTACTATGATAGAAGATAAATTACAAAGATATAAGAATTTAAAAAAAAAAATTATAGATTTAGAGCTATGAATTTAAAATATCTCTGAACCAAAAATTTATACTTTAAAAAAAGTTTTATATTTAAAACACTTTTTATTCATTTCATTTCCTTAAACTACCAAACATTTTTTTTTTTTTTTAAATGAAAGTTTAAAAGATTTATATTGGATTTTTTTAGCCTGTCAAAAAAAATCGAAAGGTGATGAAGATTGTAGCCAATATATTATATTATTAGAAATAAAAAAATAATATACCTGTTTTACTACAGCCCATAAGAACATTGACGACCATTGGGTTTTACGCCCTAAGAACAACAACAATTACAGCCCAATTATTGAATGATTCGTTTAGCAGTTTGGTATTCGTATTCGTTTTCATAGCTGGTGGAGGGAACTAGTCCACCAAAGTGGGTTTAGTGGTTCTTTTTGCCAACCCCTAGCGGCTACTTTAAAGTTGACGCCCCGTAATTTAGAAGTTAGTAAGGATGCAATATAGGTTTATGTGGACATCAAGAATTCAACTCCAGTTTTATACCTTAGGTTAAATGGTATCCATTATACAGAACCTGAGTGTGCGCCAGGAAATTTTCATATATTCAGATACAAACTTAGATCGAAATGTTATCAGTTATGCCTCTTTACCAATGCACTGAGCTAAACTACTCATGAAAGTTCATTTCACTTAGCCAAAATACACATTTAAGCTAATTTTGCAGTTTTATTTATTTCAGTACGTGAAGTGACTGCAAAAGAATTACTATAATGATTTTAGTAGTTATTTATTGCCTTCATGCCAAGATATCTAAAAATAAAATGTATCAATATTTTTTTTTTTATTGATTTATTTTCTTTTTCTCTTTTTGTTATAATGTACTCAAGTGTAAACCAAACTATTGAGTTAAATTAGATTTAGATGTCAACATCTTTAAATTGGTATTAATTATTAAATAATGTGAATAATATTATTGAAATCTAATTTTATTAATAATGTTTAAAATGGAAGAAACATTTTTGAAGAATGAATTCGATTAAAATAAATGATGCACTTTTGTATTAAAGTCAAATATAAATATCAAAAATATATTGGGAAATTTAATTGTGCGAGAAAACATTTTAGAATTTTAATTTACGACTATTAGTTATGACGACTTTTATTGACTTTCACTCAATTTCAACGAAATGCATTTTGATATAAAAGTTAAGTATTCCTTGAATGATGTATGGTCTGAAAGGACAATACGAAAAAATCAATCCTTCCTCCAGTATATAAGCTAAGATCCCGCAATTTCATTTTATTACATATAAGCTAATAAATTATAAATCTATGCCGGGAGGAATAAATGTGACGTAGTTGAACTTTTTCTGATTTAAAACTGCTATCATTGTCATTAAAAAAAATACGGCTATAAGGAATAATAATGTTAGCCAATACCATCAATGTTATTCTAAATGGAGAAATTGAAAGGTTTTCTGTCAAAAGAATGTACCTCCCGCTATATCACCTTCTTGGAAAACGGTAAAAAAATATCTGAAAATGTCTAATGTGAAATTTTTATTAGCGTGAACAAATATTATTATAGAAAATTGTAAAAATCATTTTTGACCAATTTTTCAAAGTCTCTTATTAAAGTAATTTTATAATAGATTCTAATAGTATATTCAATCCAAACCCCCTAATGATGTAACATAAGTAAAATGGTCTGAGCTACCGTTTTTATCATAAAAAAAAAATTGTTTATCGCCTTCAAGGAAAACAGTTTATTGAAATAGCTATCATTGTAATGTCTCATTTATTTAAAATAATAATTAAAAGATAATATATTTTATTTTTAAAGAAAATTAATAATTATCATTATAATCGCTAATGAGACAGAGACTTGCATATATTGAATAATTTGGGAACTACTGATTTGAGCTTCAAATTTCAGTTGCAAAAAAATACATACATATTTTTTGTCAAAATATATAGAACTGTAGTTAAACTATTCCAAGGTGGTTAAACTATACCTAATTTTAGTAGCAACCATTCAATTATTAATGTTTGAGAGAGATGTCACAAATGTTATTTTTTGATTTATATTTCAATAAATTTCTTGTTCTTAGATGTTCTTCATAATCTTTTGTATTCGTAAACAATTTACTCTTTTTTGGAGGGGGGCGATTTAATGTCCAATTGATTTTGAAGTATTTTATGGAGAGCCAGATGCAAAAAAAAAATTGATTTCCGAATAAATGTTTAGATTTCTACTTCCCATATAGAATTCGTCACTTATTTCGGTAATAACTACTAATAATTTAAAAATAAAATAGATAGAGAAGATGCCTCAATATAAAATAACATGAATATGTATTTGACTGATAATTAATTTTAATTTAGGCATTGGATAGTGATAGAACACCGTCACTACAGCCCTTAAAATAAAACATTTACATTGGAAAGCAAAAAATACTGTAGTCGTTGAAGGAGACTGCTTGGATGTAATATAAGAGTGCCGCCCGAGAGTAATTAGTGGTCTATGGAAAGGGTTGTTTTTTATGTCCTGGAAAAATGATAAAAATTAAAAAAAAAATTATCTTATTCATGCTAAAGGTTTTTTCATTTTGAATTAACCAGATGGCCACAAACTTCATAACAAGTTGTTTATTAGTCTGATCGTTGCAATAAATTTTATAATTGATAAATTAATTGACTTTATTTGAAACATTAATTTTTTTTTCCGTCTTCAAACAAGATTTTGACTTCAAATATATAATAAAGAAATCTTTTATATTTTTATTATTATTTTTTTTTACAACGAAGGATATTGTGTAATAGAATAATAACTATGGCTATGGGCAATTGGTTTTGAATGGTCAATGAGTCAATGATAGAAGGAAAACATTCATTTTCACAATGACCTCATTGTAAGAATTTTAGTCACGAAACAGTGTTTCGATGCCGAGTACTGAATCCAAGAACTTCCGTGGGTTTGTTGGACAGATTTATTTTACTAGATACAGAATTTAAATTTTGGTTTTCAGTTTATTTTAATAATATCAAATTGAAATAAATAATAAATTTTACCTCGTCAGCTTATACCTACTAAAATCAAAAGATACAAAAACTGTATGGCCACCTTAGTACTCATATATAAAATCTCTTCGTCGATGGACTTTAGCTCATTCCCGGATCCTACTAGCAGCTAAATCGAAGAAAATGTCTATTACTTCTTTAATTAAATACTGGTGTCGTTTTATATCAACTCCTATTTATGTATGAATCGAGCGTAATTCTGACGAAAATTCTTTCTTGCACAACCGTTAGTCTAGTACTGCCTTACAAGTTACTGCTTCCCTGACTGTCCATGGGTTGTTGCGGTACATATTTAATTTTATTATGAAGGTTATCACCATCATATAATTATCAAACTAATGAACAATGAAATCAACTACTCTATTGGGACCAAGCCGTAAAAGATAAAGAAATTAATATACATTTTTCACGTCACTTCACAATAATTTGGGTAAAGCTTTTACTTACTTTTCAATTTAGTTATCATTTTGTCGACTAATTAATATTTCGGAATTTCTGGCTTTACATTTTACTAATTTTTGAGAATAAATTTCTTTGAGCCAAAACAAGTAGTATTTAGCATTTCAACATCTTTTATTTAGAAACAAAAAATATTAAAATTACTATATATCTTCGATATATATAAAACTCAAAGAAAGGAAGTTTTGATAAAACATTAAACTTAAATATTGGTATTCTTTTTTGCAGGAATTTAATTGACTAATACTTTTTTTCCTAAAATAAATATACCAGCTGAGCTTTCCAGCCCTCAGAGTTTATAATTAACGAAGTCATGGTTAGGGATAGTTCTAAATCCCGGTTAGCTATGATTCAGATTAACTGCACAACTGTCACTCATTGTACAGCGTATAAATCTAATGATTCACTGGTTCCATGTTATCATGGAATCCTTTTGTACCCATCATTGTTCCAAAATGTTTTCATTATGAACATTATAAAGTGATTTAATTGCTTCATTAAAGCTAATTCTTTAAAGTATTATTGAAACAATTAACGCAATGCAGGTGACTTTGGTCATTTTTTATCATGGATTCTAAAGGTACTATTTTTGTATACTTTTTTAATGTTTATTGTGTATTTATTTTTACATATATTTGTTAGTTTTTGTATCTATTTATTATTA
>NW_027109250.1:10009-10316 GCF_000696795.3 Halyomorpha halys | reverse complement strand
TAGAAGATGTAGAAGTCTGGGCAGAAGAATCATTGCTGAGAGAGGAGGTCGGAGTTTGATGAGATGTGACAGGCTGAGTTGAATAAGCCAGTAGAGGGCTGAGTTGAAGGATTTCGATGAGAAGGGGTCTGTAGAGTAGCAGAAATGTGCTGTGAAGTGGTGAATGTGATTGTTGTTGATGAGATCTAGATGTGTCTTCTACCATATCGGTCTCAGTTCTTAATGTTCCCACACCAGTCTTATCTAATTTAACTTTCTCCTCCCTTAAATCATCTTTTCCCAATTTCAAATCACAAATAAATTCTCT
>NW_027109250.1:7229-7870 GCF_000696795.3 Halyomorpha halys | reverse complement strand
AAGTAATGCTTTTAATTAGTATGTTGTTTATTTCTGTTGATAACTTAGTATTTTTGTAAACACAATAAACATCCTCGTAGAGTTCTTGAAATGTCCTTTTTTTCCATTCTCCTTAAGCCAGGATTCTGTCAAAGATACGCCAGAGGATTCTTTTCAAAACCAAGAGAAGTAGTTCAAGTCTCATAGCCATACACATGAAGACTGTACGCAAAACCGACTGGTAGAGATATAGCTTTAATCTGACTAAGGGAGCTCCATTCCGCCTAGCCAAATAGTTGTGTTCGACAAACGTTTAATTTATTTATTGTTATTTACAACTGTATACATATACACACATCAAGTAAATTTGCTGTAAGTGATATTATGACATGATACAAACATGTAGAGAATCTACCCATTGATAGAACTCCAAAAAAGTTTCTAAAGGAGAAGATCTCGAGGCCATCTTCTTTTCAGACGCCTAGGAGGATTATTAGTTAGTGAAGGAGAAGCCAGGTTAGAAACAAGTTTGGTTGGTTGGGAAGTTTATTATGGAAGGATTGGTACCTGGTTCTGGCCAAATCGGCAACATAGGGGACATTGAGGACCTGATGGATGATTTGATTTGTGACTTTGTGAAGTAAGGGGCATTAAGGATTTTG
>NW_027109250.1:4172-5559 GCF_000696795.3 Halyomorpha halys | reverse complement strand
CAAGTAATTTACTCAGCAGAAAAACCTAAAGTCGTTTTTAACGGATTCTAATTTGTCAAGAGAGGATTCTCCTATTTCGAACACTACCATCAAACTGGCGAGGGCATATGGGGTAACAGGATTTGAAATGAAAAATCCTTACTGGGCATGCGCCGGGCGATTCAAGATTGTGCTGGAACAAGCCTATTAATAATACGCGTAAACCTCAAACGAGATACAAAAACTATTTTTTTATTTTTGGAATATTACATCATAGAAGCTTTAACTCTTACTAGTTATAGTTAATAAATAACTAGTTAACGTTTGGCCAATTCTGAAAATCACAAATACAGATCAAAGAACGCACATCTTACGTCAATGGCCTGAAAAGAATTAAACAAAGTGAATATAATAGTAACAGTGCATCTGATCATAATGGCAAGTGATTATAAAAGAAGCGATATTTCTACTTGGGCTGTTGAAGTGTGGTGTGAGTCTCACTTCAAGAAAAACTCCTGATTATTTGTAACTATCGTAAGCAATAATATATAATTATTAAATTATTTAATCCTAAAGAAATAATTATCATATTCAATATTATGATTAACTAATCCATAATTCATTACCAGCAATATTAGGCATATTTATTATTTTAAGTCAATCTGTTTTATTACAATAAATTAAAAAATATATAAGACATTTTTTTTTATAACTTTTAGTGCACGACTTTTATAATAATAAACTTGTTTTATAACATTTTTAATCAATTTTTATAAAGATTATTTTTTTTTTTTTTGGTTGAAGTACTCCATTGAAGTAGGACAGGCTACAGAGTGGAAATGTTAAGATTCATTTCATCCGCGAAATAAATATTTACTGACAATAGTGAGAATCGAACCCAAAACCTTATCAACGAAGCACTCGGATCTTGCTCATCAATCAGGTTCTATAAAAAAGGTGAATTTCATTTTTTTACATGCATATTAAATATTTTATTTTAAAAATCTTTTTTTATGAATAAGAAGTGTATTTTAGTAATTTTTAATTTTGTATGAAAACATTTATTTTCAAAGAGACAGAATTTCACTTGACATATTTATTTTACAAAACAGGAGGGGGATTTCAGCTTATTTTGAAACAGACCTGTACTTAATTAAAACTGTCGCTAAAGCTTTTTAAACAGGAAAGTTATTCTAAAACAGGAAAATCTGGAATCCTGTAGGAGGTTAATAATAATAACAATAAATAAATAAACAACCTGAATAATGTAGGACTTCATGAAAAATAAAAATTTTCATTTATTTAACCTCTTGAAAGCTCCTTCAAATGGTTTTTAATGATTTAGATAATTTTACATCTTGATTAGAATTGAGTATTTAGAAACAATGACTCAAGCCTCATACCTTGA
>NW_027109250.1:1257-2546 GCF_000696795.3 Halyomorpha halys | reverse complement strand
GTAAATTAACAAGTTGAAAGCAGAGAAAGAACACCAGAACTATATGTACAAAAGTTTAATAATAAGAAAAAAATATATATACAGAGAAAGAAAAAGGAAAAAAAAGAATTCTTATCAATTAATAAAACAATTACAACTTATAGGTTAACTTAACCTTAACCTTAATAACTATATTTACATTATTATCCAAAAGGGTGTAAAAGTGAATATAAAATAAAAACAAAATAAAATTTAGTTCAAACCCCACGTAGTCCTCCACTTCTATTGTTAATGATCGTCTATTGAAGGAAACACCATAATTTTGAAAAACAAAATATATATGACAACATTTCTCATATGGTGTTATTTCGGTTCAAACAGTGAAGACAGAGGGCCTTTAAACTATTACCACTTCACATTGAACAATCGTAACGTGTTCCAAAATGAAACTGTCACCTTCACTCAAACAAAACACACTCGTCTCAAACATATCGCTCGTGTGTTGTTTTCACCATGACAACCGTAACACCTCTTGTCTACGCAGATATCGCCAGTGCTTTTATTTCACCATGGCAACCGTGACACCTCTTGTCTACGCAGATATCGCCAGTGTTTTTATTTCACCATGGCAACCGTAACACCTCTTGTCTACGCAGATATCGCCAGTGTTTTTATTTCACCATGGCAACCGTAACAGAGTCTTAAAACTACCGCGCAAGGATACGCCATGTTTTGACATTCCAGTTCAGTTTCTTCAGCTGCCTTCACTCTTATTTTTTTTTTCCAGCAGTGCCTGATGGGACTACGGGTGACTGTTTCGGTTAAATTTAAAATAAGGTTTGAAATGCTGAGAAAGTTAGTATATTGAACAACAAAAAAAATATAAGTAAATTAACAAGTTGAAAGCAGAGAAAGAACACCAGAACTATAGGTACAAAAGTTCAATAATAAGAAAAAAATATATATACAGAGAAAGAAAAAGGAAAAAAAAAGAATTCTTATCAATTAATAAAACAATTAAAACTTATAGGTTGACTTCACCTTAATAACTATATTTACATTATTATCCAAAAGAGTGTAAAAGTGAATATAAAATAAAAAAACAAGATAAAATTTAGTTCAAACCCCACGTAGTCCTCCACTTCTATTGTTAATGATCGTCTATTGAAGGAAACACCATGATTTTGAAAAACAAAACATATATGACAACATTTCTTTTGACATTCCAGTTCAGTTTCTTCAGCTGCCTTCACTCTTATTTTTTTTTTCCAGCAGTGCCTGATGGGACTACGGGTGACTGTTTCGGTTAA
>NW_027109250.1:0-208 GCF_000696795.3 Halyomorpha halys | reverse complement strand
ACCATGGCAACCGTAGCACCTCTTGTCTACGCAGATATCGCCAGTGTTTTTATTTCACCATGGCAACCATAACACCCCTTGTCTACGTAGATATCGCCATTGTTTTTATTTCACCATGGCAACCGTAACAGAGTCTTAAAACTACCGCGCAAGGATACGCCATGTTTTGACATTCCAGTTCAGTTTCTTCAGCTGCCTTCACTCTTAT
>NW_027109249.1:4160-5175 GCF_000696795.3 Halyomorpha halys | reverse complement strand
GTTGCTGATGATATGAAATAAATTATTGTGTTTTAATAAGGAAGAATTGTGTCATTCACTAAATCCAGTTTTATTCCATAAGACTCTTCCAGTAAACGAACATTAAGTTTCTAATATTTAACTATTTGTAGTGTATTAGCTGAATGTTTGTAATTTAACTGTAATTAATATAAATATTTTAATAAATAATTCAAAACACTATCCAATTATAGTCCTATAGGACGTGTAAAAGAAAATAAAGTTTTGAGACTATAATTGGATAGTGTTTTGAATTATTTATTAAAAAATTACCAGTCTCAAGAAAAAATTTTAAGATTATAAATAAATATAAATATTGTTAGGCAAGCATTTCAGATAATTTTGAATTGGTAAGAAATAATTTAATTTTTTTATTATTATTTTTGTTCTTAATTTTTAGTGTTTTCATTATTCGCTAAGATTATTTCGTTGGTCCATGTTTTAAAACATCAAAGTTTTTTGAAACTCTGAATTTTGGATTTTATGCCTTCTTTTTTGGTTTTTATTGATTTCTCACTAATATGTAGGTGTCTTGCATTCCTGCAGAAAAAACAAAACAAAAAAAGCATATAATACAATAAAAAATATATAAAATAATAATTTTTTAAATTATTTTGATTAATTTAATGAAAACTATGTATAATTACTAGTCAAAACTGATGAGCCTGTCAAGTAAATTTAAGTATAGTAGGGGAATATAATACGGTTACAAAATGTTTAATTAAATAATTTTTCATTAGGAGCTCTATATCTTTGAAACTACCAACAACTCTTGAAAACCTAATAGAACATCATTTAAAGTGTAGTTAATTTGCCAAAATATGAACCCTAATGGAGCTGTTTACGTTTAGTAGTTACGGAGATATACTTTTTTAATAAGCAATATTTCGTAAACAATGTACTGAAAAATAGTTTGTGAATTTATTTTGGAATATATCAGAATGTATATGTATATAAATCTATGTCTCAGAAACCATTAGACGTGCAAATGTCTATT
>NW_027109249.1:3263-4110 GCF_000696795.3 Halyomorpha halys | reverse complement strand
GACCCATTGGAGTTCTATACTGGTAATGTAAAGTTATCCATCTGTATTCTTTATACAAGTTTTGTGGGTTCTCCTATTTTTTAAATTAATTTGATTAATTTAATGAAAACTATGTATAATTACTAGTCAAAATTGATTAGTCTGTCAAGTAAATTTAAGTATAGTAGGGGAATATAATACGGTTACAAAATGTTTAATTAATTAATTAATTTTTCATTAGGAGGTCTATATCTTTGAAACTACCAACAACTCTTGAAAACCTAATAGAACATCATTTAAAGTGTAGTTAATTTGCCAAAATATGAACCCTAATGGAGCTCCTTACGTTTAGTAGTTACGGAGATATACTTTTTTAATAAGCAATATTTCGTAAACAATGTACTGAAAAATAGTTTGTGAATTTATTTTGGAATATATCAGAATGTATATGTATATAAATCTATGCCTCAGAAACCATTAGACGTGCAAATGTCTATTGTTCAGCTTTTTGAAAGCGTTGTTTAGCTCGTTGAATGTACTATAAAGTAGTTTATGACAATTATCTTTCTTGGAGTTCTTGTTTTTAACAGATTTTTCGTGGTTTCATTATGAATTTTTTTTTTTTTAAATTTATTTCGGGACTATTGAAGGCATAAAGTTGTATTAAATGATTTTCTATTAGTTTTTCAAGCAGGTAGTTTCACACAGTTTTCACTAAAGTAATCAAACATTGGGCTGAAATAACTGACTTTTTTTTTACCCAACTCTTGTACTATGATAAATATTTTTTTCTGCTATTTTTGTACCTTGCTTGACGCCTAAAATTACTTATATTTCATAAGCCGATATTTTTATTCGATATAAAGTT
>NW_027109249.1:1034-1352 GCF_000696795.3 Halyomorpha halys | reverse complement strand
TATCTATCAATAAAGAAAAAAAAAATTATGTTAATTTATTCTTTTTCACTATTTATATATATGTAATTATTACTTACATAGTTTATTATTTCAATTTGAATTACTCATTATTTTAATTTTTCCCAAAGGTTTGATTGTTATTTTTTCTTTATTTACATAAGCATTTGTTTTGTATAATTATTATCTAAATCATTATATTTTATCTTTGATTAGTACCATCTGCTATATACGAGTACTTAATTTATTGTTATGTATATTTCCAAGTTTGTTTGTTGTTATTTTATTTTTATTTTTCTCTGAATTAGGGTTTTTATTTCG
>NW_027109249.1:0-752 GCF_000696795.3 Halyomorpha halys | reverse complement strand
TATTTAAATTTCTGGTTAGAATTAGTAAATTAAACTGGTAAAATACAGGATGTTATCTCACAATAGTTGATTATTTATTATATATAAGAAATAAAATATCCGTCCACTTACACGACTATTCTTACGGCGTTAATTCTTAAGTCCAATAAAGTAATAGTTTTGTTTATACTAGTTAATATTCGTCAGTTTAACTTTTGTTTTGCAATTATTAACACGTATAGTCCTAGAGCTCAGGGAAAAGAAAAAATATATATACCATTGATTATTTTAATGGAAAATATAGATAATTACTAGTCGAAATTGACGAATCTGCCAACCATAGTTGGGAAAATTAAAAATGGCGCTGTTTTAATATCTTACAACAAAAAATTTAATTCGGAGTTGCATATCTTTAAAACTACCGACAACACTGAAAAACGTAATTAGAACATTTTACTTTTTTATATTTTATATTTATTATCTGTATTTGAATGTATGCATAATGTTATATCCTTGTTGATAATTGTTGAGTTTTTTTGTTTGTTTTTTTTTTACAAGATTTTAATTGAATTGTAATTTATGTGCGAAAATACGATAGATTTTTATATTAAATTATCATTATTTATATATAATATTCTAATTTTATTATAAGGAAAGATGTTTTGGCTTAAGGGAGAAAATATAATTAGATATGTAGAAAAATAATGGGAAAAAAATGAAGAATGGTGGAAAAGCATAATAAAACAAAAATATTAGAAAATAAAATATAGAAA
>NW_027109248.1:1043804-1044783 GCF_000696795.3 Halyomorpha halys | reverse complement strand
CTAATGCCGAGATAATGGCCAAACAAGCTTTCTGTTAATTGTGAATCGAAAGATAAATCGCATAACTGTTCAATGTCTTATCTACAAGTAAATGTCAGTCAGGTTTCGTGGTTCAAGTCAGTCGCTTCAGGATGGCTTTTGGATGACTGCCATTCTGACTAAAAGTGTAAGGTATCCCATAACAGCAGTGTTTTCCAAATTGTGGTATCATGAGGAATAAGGGAAGAGTTTGGTGGGGTCTCAGTAGGAATAGTCCGAGAGCAACAAGGTTTGTATTTTTTAAACTGAATATTTAATATAATAATATGAACCACTACAATCCATGAGGTAAGGGGTTCCGTACTTAGTAACGAATATACAAGGTGATTTTTTTCAATATCACTCTCAACCACCAGATTTCCCCCAACTGAGGGTACCCACCTTATGAGGCTAAGTCGACTCTAAAGGGCTCCTAAAGCCAAAGGGTTGACTCACGGCCACAGTTATAGAATAAATGATCAGCCACAATCGGTCCTTGGATTTAATAGCACAGTGTCTTAATTCTGTACCACCTCCGTCCCTACTAAATATTTATAAAAATAAATAAAAAACGTTGTTACTTGTTACCCAAATTCGTTACTTAGTACTGTTATTGTTAGTAGCCGTTTTATTTCAGAACACTGTGGTTCTCTCCTATCGTGCATTATATGGCACAGGCAGTATCAGAAATTAAATGCTTATATATCGAACATTTGAGGCAATGCCTCACTTAGAACAGCAGCATATCGATTATTTTAGAACTTTGCTTGTTGGCTTTTTTATTTACTTTATCTTTTTATACGACAGAGGTTTTTTTTCCTAATTTTCCTACGGTTATATCTATGTAAAATAAATATGTATAACCAGCAAATATGTAAAAAAACACACACTGTATCATGCAAAAAGTATTTGCACCTTAATAAGTAATACAACTCAACAAACATGATGCCTCTTACGGAAC
>NW_027109248.1:1040416-1041174 GCF_000696795.3 Halyomorpha halys | reverse complement strand
ATAAGACGTCAAATTATCGATAAATAAATACATTTTTCTAAAAAACCGCTCTAACGATTTTGATTAAACTCGCTAAATCAACATACAATCAAACTGTCTTTAATATCAGCTAGGTCTGATCCTCACTGAATGAGGTGCAGGTACTTCCTCTAAAGCAACTTTAATTGTGTTTGTTTGAATTAATTAAATTTCAAATTTTGGATAGTAGTGGAAGATGTATAAATATAATCTATGAAGGGATTTGGTTATTAACTTGAGAATATAAGAAGAAAAATACATTATCTGGGTTGAAATCATATTTCCGGAAATAAGAGTAGTACTATATACGTATTATGTACCATTGGAAAGCCAAAGGTTTCAGAATATATAATATTTAACATTAAGTAATATTACGTGGTATACGGTAGTAGAAAATGATGACGTTTCGGACTAACTGTCCATTATACCATTATATCTACAAACTATTACAAAAGAAGAAGTGAATTCTTATCAACCTTTAAATGTATAGTTAGGTTTAAATTATTAACATATTGTATATTGATAATAATTACTAAATAAATTGATAAAAGCCAATTAATAATATAATATTTTAATATTTTTACTTTAATAATTTGAAGTCTTATATTCTCTTTACTTTAAAAGGTATTTTTCTCGACTATAAAATATTATATACTAAATAATTCAAAAACACTATCCAAATTATAGTCTCAAAACATTTATTTCATTTACACGTCCAACGTTTCGGCCAATTCGGCCAT